>NW_008616890.1:0-9205 GCF_000691845.1 Merops nubicus | reverse complement strand
CTGTAGAAAGCCTCATCAACTTCCTCAGAAGAAGAATGTGGAGCTGTTGGAGTGGGTCTGGAGGAGGTCCACAAGAGTGATCAACGGGCTGGAACACCTTTCCTATGAACAAAGGCTAAGAGAGCTGGGGGAGGGAAGGCATGAGTGAGCAGCTGCATGATTCTTATTACTGACAGGGGTTAAACCACAACAGAGTTTTTCAGCCTGGAGAAGAGACAGCTCTGAGAACACCTTATTGAGGCTTTTTGTTACTTAAAGGGAGCCTATAAGAAAGATGGGGACAGTCTTTCTAGACTAGTCTTTCTCAGGTCAAGACGTAACTGTTTTGAACTAAAGGAGGATAGACTTGGGCTAGATAGAAGGAAGAAATTTTTTACAATGAAGACAGTGAAACACTGGCTTACATTGCCCTGAGAGCTTGTACATGCCTCATCCCTGGAAACATTCAAAGTCAGGTTGGATGGGGCTCTGACCAGCTTGATCTAGTTCAAGATGTCCCTGCTCATTGCAGAGAAGTTAGAATAGATGTCCTTTAATGGTCCCTTCCAAACCAAACCAATATGAGTTTACATTTCTAAGATTTCATTAAGCTATGCAGGGAGAAAATTAGAAAGTCCAAAGCCCAACTAGAACTTAATCTGGCTATTGCCATAAAAGACAATAAAAAAAATATTCTATATATACATTAACAGTAAAAGGAGGACTAAGGAGAATCTTCGTCCTTTATTAGATATGGGGGCAAACATCATTTCCAAGGTTGAGGTAAAGGTTGAGCTACTGAACGGCTTCGTTGCCTCAGTCTTTCATAGTAAGACCAGTTGTCCTCTGAGTGCCCAGCCCCCTGAGCTGGAAGACATGGATGTGGAACAGAATGAAGCCCCCATAATCCAAGAGGAAATGGTTAGTGACCTATTACACCACTTAGACACAGAAGTCCATTGGGCCAGATGGGATCCACTCAAAGGTGGATCTCACTGCAGTATGATTCCCATCTGAAGAAAAGGTGGCTAAGAGTGCAGGCTGCAAACATGGTGAGTAAGCAAAGTCACCAAGACAGTGGACTATGTCTGTTCTGTAATTTAAATATGTCCTCAAGAGTCAAGCCATTTCTCATTTTTGTGACTCTCCTGTTAGAAACTTACACTTCTGATTCCAGTGTTGAGATCTCCTTTTAACCTTTATATCTCTTCTGGTAGCACATGAAGTCATATTTTGGCATCCTGGGGTAAAGACCATCCATCAAGTACCTGTCACAGTTCCTGTCCTTTATCTGCAAGTGATGAGAGGTTTTCCACCTCCCATATTTTCATGCCTGCTCCTTTGCTTGAGATACCAACATAGGTACATTGATTCACGCTTCAGTGTGCCATCAGTCAGAGAGTCATAGAGAAAGCAAGGCAGAAGCACACCCTTCATTTCTGACAGCTTTGAATTTTCTCTGCGTGTTAACTATAGGCATAGCTACACGTGTACCAAACTTTTGTCTTAGTCAAGGGTGAACTTTGAGACTTTTGTAAGACTTATAGTAGTCTTATAAAAGACTACTGGGGAGTAAGACTCTACAAAAAAGCTCCCTCTCAATGATTAGAAGCAATGACTTCTGCACAGAACCGGAGGGTTCTTTAAAAGTTCTCTATGAAAATAAAGAGGCCTTAGACCATGGATGAAGAAAGCACCGATCTACATTGTAGTCATGGATTATGAAATGCTGTGCTGGATATTTTAAGATTTCAAGTGTCGGAATGCCAATGAAGCTGTTGCAGCAAAAAGTGCCAACCCTGGAAGACCACATCTGGAAAGTCTTCACATTTTCAAACATCACTCCTGTCTACTTCTGAACCTAAAGGACTTCTAGATATGTCTCTGCATGAGTGCTACTCTCCAAGTATAAAGAAACACCTGGTTGCACACAACAGCCTGTTCTGAATTCTGTTGTGGACTGAGTAGATTACATGTAGGATAATTTAACCAAACCCTGGCTTGCAGTACCATGATCTTCACAATACGAGTTTAAGGTTTCCATCATGCCTAATGTACCACATGCCTTGACACCAGCCCAAGCTCTCTGAGAGGCTAGGTTTGCTCAGTGAATTCCCCTTTTGCTACCCAGTGCTTTACTGGCAGATGATTTTTCATGCATGGAGAGAAAAGACATAATCTGAGCTCAGCTCTCGGTAGTGCTGTGTTGTTGCTGAGGTGGAAAAGAGGTTGAGAAAGTGAAACAACTTCTGGAGAGGCAGTTGGAGAACCCTGAAAATTAGAAGAGGGTCAGAAAATTATTCATTCAAGTAAGTGTTATTGAACACATTACTTTGTCTTCAAGGGAGAGTGGTGAGAGCAGAAAGAGCAGGAACTTGTGTCTCTGGGAAGGCAGCAACAGAAGGCACATTCATATATAGACTCTGCACGGGAAGGTGTCCTGTAACTTATTGCTTCTGCTTCAGAGGCAGTCAGTTTCTTCTTCAGAGCCCTGAGCGCATTCACCCTCCTGGCATTTGGCTGAACTCAAGGACAACTAAAGCAAGCACAGCTGGGTGGCTTTAGATGTGAAATTGCGGTGTAGAGAAAGCCAGAAGCTTTAGTGTGGGCTGATCCTCCTTCCCACAGGAGCTGCTTTTAAGCTGAGACTCTAGTTCTTGGTCACTGCCTGAAATGAAGTTTGGGTTGCATTGCAGCCATACCTGTTCCTGGCCACGTCCTCTGCTGATGCAAACCCTGACTTTGATCCACAGACTGACTTTCCAGCTTCAGCTCAGACCTACTTTGTCACCATGGATTTGTCTGGTTACCACTGAGCTGTGTCTCATTATATTTACTATCACCAGACCTGATCCAGAGCCTGACCTCCTGGCTTGAATTCATTGCTTGCCCTCAGACCTGCAAGATCATTATGGACTTAGCTGATGATATAGGCTCCAGGCTGACCCCAAAGGCCACTCCTCAGGCCCTGCCTTGCCAGACATGGTATTGTGTTTGGCTCCCAGCTCCCTGTCCCTTCAGGAGCATCTGGCCCTTGCTGTTCCCTGACACTCTGATCTTATCACCCAATCTTCCTTTTGCTCCCTTACCCCATAGTGTGCCACAGAAGTTTTGCCTTATGAATAGTGGAAAGGCTTATTGGCAGGGTGAAATAAAGCCTCATTGCTGTTCTTCCAGGCTCATCAGTCAGATCCTTGTTCGAAAGACTGATTGCTCTCTATTTGGTGATGAGTTATTCAGCTTCCATGAGGAGACATGTCACATACTGTTACAGGATCAGCTATGAACTCTCTGCAAAGGAGTTTCTGAAATTTGAATTTTCCAAGACAGGAGTGCCTAACAGTAATAAGCATGAGGCATTAATACGAGGCTCACTTCCTGGGTCATTCTGGCAACCATTAATTTCAAATGTTCTGTGTATATTCATGTCTGTGTGTGCAATCCTTCCAGAGAAGGAGGGTACTATAAAGCTCCTCCTTGTCCCAGATGTCAGTTCTTTTTGAAAGCTCTTGGTGGTGTGAACAGGCCAGCGTATGAAAAGGTGGTGTTGTGAATGTTGAATATTTGAAGGAGCCTGTCAAATGCAGAAGCTTACCAGTGTGGAGTAATGAGGCACAATCCTATCTGATACACTGTCATATAGAAATACTCATGAACTTGAAGCAGTTCCAAGGGCAAGAAATGTGCATAACTTGTGGCAGCTTTTGGAGTAGCTCACACCTTGAACTTCATCTTCTGGCTCCTGCATGTGGCTCAGGGAAGAGCACTGAACCATCGTTTTCCTTGCATTATTCCCTGCACCAACTGGAAGTTGGTTTATGGGTTTTAAATAACATTTTATTGATATTTTGGCAAATGAAAGCAAACAGGAAGAACTTTTAAAATCTCTGTGTGGCAATGAGGAGAAGCAGTGTTTCATCATATGCAGAAGAATATGCCTTTGACTTTTGTATTGATAGAAAAATCCAGACTATTTCAATTCAGAACTGACCGCAAAAAGAGACAAATGGCATAAAAATACACTTGTTTTGTCATTTTCCCATTTCAAAGGGAAGATATAAAGATACTGCCTACTCAGAAAGAGTGCCTCAGTCACGCATTATAGGAAGGCTTTCGCCTCTCTATATTTATGTTTTTTGGGAGGAGAGGGAAAGATAGCAAGAAAGCAACTGAAACAGGCAAAATCTATCATAGCATTCATTTTCTGAAAACCACTCCTGCCAAGAAAGGCACGTAAATCTTCCAGCTGTGTCTTGTAATCTTTGTTATTATTGACATACTTGAAGTAAACATTTACAAGTTTCAGCCATGGTTTTATGATTAGTTTCATTTTTCATAATTAATTCTTTCTTTTAATTACAGTCTCCACCATACAGCTGGTGAAATTTGTAAGCATTTCTCTTTATTTATCAGTGGTTATATTCCCTTCTGCTGTCACATTCCTTTCTCTTCACATAGATTCTCTGCCACCTCTAGCCAGGATACAGGTTTCTTCCTATCTTTTACTGTCTGGTAAAGGTTACATGTTTTTGCTTGATGTTACTCAAAATAAAGCTTCTACTCCATTAAGTGTTTATACTGTACATTTACCGTATTGGGCAGGATACTTTTGGAGTTACATTCACTGTAGTACAGTCAGATTTTGTTTGGCAGTTATGGTACAGAAGTTATTCTGGGAAAGTGCGCCACAGAAGCAATGATAAGAAATAATAAATCATGTCAAACTTGTACAGAAAAAGGTCTAATCAACTGTGACTTAAAAGAGTTTATATAGGACCTATTTTCACCTGAAGCTTGATGGGCTGACAGTAATGATTACATGTACTTGAGTGAAGAAAGGTTCCAAAGGGTATATTGTTACTCCATCTTACCATTTGATAAATGGTCAGAAGGGAGAAGAGATCACATATTTATGGATTTGCAAATAAAGTGAATAGTTTCTTATTACCAGTTCAATCTTTTTCCCCAGGTAACCCATGATCTTCAGTGTAATATTGGAATTTAATGTACTTTCAAAACAGATGGCTTTTGGCACACAGTGTCTGACAGGTTCTGGCCAGTGCTATCTACACTTTAACCACACCGCCTGCTAGAAATAAAGTTATATGTGAAATAGCATGTAAAAGCTCATCTTTAAATATTTTCCTCTTTTAGACTCTGGAGCAAGCTTCTTGCCTCAATTTGCATACACCTGGGAGAATATAACTGCAAAGAAAATTATGGTTAAGACAGAGATGTCTTCCCCTGTCACAGCAGATGTTTGCTTGGGTTTCAGTCCTCCTAATGGGAGAGACAGAAAAGTCTGTGAAACAGTAGTTTATTTTGCCAGCCTCCAAAAACAAGTTTAATATCTGTAAATACACAATTCCTGCTAAATAAACCTGAAGATCTTTAAAGTGTAGTCTTTTTTTTTCTCAGTGGTATGTTCATTAGTTCTTTCTGCAATGTTCTGATTTTGCCATTTTCTTCTAAGACACCTTTTGTTAACTCCAGTGGAACTTCTCATGTTGGAGTTGCACTGTATACCTATAACATTATGGACTAGGTTCTGCCTGAGGTGATGTGTTTATGGTAGGGCCTAATAATTCATTCACATATTGACCAAGAGTGTGCATACCAGGTATCTCCTTTCAGCTTCCAAGGTTAAATGGAGGAAAGGTTGGCTGGTGGAAATTCAACAGTTGTCTCCTCTCAGAGCAAGTAAAGGCAAGCAATGTTTCCGGCTTTGTCATGATTTAGGGCCAGGACTTCCCCCAGACCTGTAACAAATGCTCTCTGTTAACCTTCTTTCCCCCCAAAGAGGAAGAGAAAGGGTATGAGAGTGAGAGATTTATTGATTAAAAAAGTAAAACAGCTTTAACCAAAATGCTACTACTGTTACTAGTAATACTACTAATAAAATTGAATATATACAAATATAGGCAAAACCAGTATCAAACCCAAATCGCCCACTGATGGCAACACATCAGTGTCACCCCTGATGCTGGGGAGCAGCCCCTGGGGAAAAGTCCCAGGCTGGACTCAGCAGCAGACAGCAGCTGGTCACAGGAGCTGGATTCTGGAACTCAGTTCAAGAACACAGGGCTCGGGATCAAAGGCAGGATGGATGAAGTCCTCCTCAGATGCTGGCTGTTGCAGAAGCAGCAAAAGAGGAAGAGAGGAGGAAGGAAGGAAGTACCTGCCCCTTGTAATGCTTCAGCTTTTATACCGAATATGATGGATATGGGATGGAATGCCCCACTGGTGAATTTAGGGTCACTTGTCTGCTGCTCCCTGCAGGTGAGGCTTTACTTTTTGCCCCCCTCTGTATGGTACACAGGATTTAGCAGTGACCTTGATCTGCATACCAATCCTTGCTACTAACTCTAAACATGGAGTCTTATCACTGTTAGAAGCAGACAGTTTGTGAAAATACGCTGCTAACTTCAGACAGTGCAGTTAATTAGAAGAGCTTTAGCTGAAAAGTAAAATCACTGAACAGAATTAATTCTATTTTGCCCCAGACCAGGACAGGGTTATGTGTACACAAGACGTGTGGGGTATGGAAGAGAAGGGTTATCAAGAGGACAGATATACAGAAACTGGGAAGTCTGAGATATGAAGCGGCCCCATAAAGGAGGCTCTGAAGCCCACCCTTTGTGATGTGAGATAAAGACACCCCTTTAACTCTGTTGTGGACAGCTGGATATGTATGATGTAAAGGTTTGAATAACCTGGAGATTAAGGAGGAAACAGCTTCAAGCATCACAAGAAGTAGGAATTACCTGTGTCAGTACAGGCAATTGAAATGTACAGCAGAAACAAAATTCAACATGTTGTGCCCAGGAGGAAGTTTGTCTCCTTCCCCACTCCCATCCTTCCTGCAGATGTATATATATTTATAATGGCTCCCATCTGATGTAGAGATGGTCTCCTCCTGAAAAAAGCCCTGGCAATCTGCTAGCATGTTTTCTGGGACCATTCACTACCTGCCCCACACTGAAGTACTCTGGGTGGATATTTGTCTTGTAGAGGACGATTTACAATGTTCAGATTGTTACTTCAGATTCTTATTTTTCCTGGAAAGAGGAAAGATTTTATTTCAGCTGAGGGCCAAGGTTGCAGCACTTTCTATCCCTAAGTAGGACTTTTTCAAGAGCATGGCTAGAAAGAAACAATGTCAGACTGAAAATACTCTTGCCTATATGTGCTCCTTACGGCTCTCAATGGACTCTCCAAATGCGCAGTCATGCAGAAGTAAATGAGATTATGTGGTCATTGACTTTCTTCCCAGTTTAATCTTTTTCTGTTTTTTTTTTTTTCTAAGTATTTCCTTTAGCTGGCTGAGGAAAAACAAAGTTATTATCTCTTTCTTTTAAAAATATTTTTATTTTTGCAGGACAGGTAGCATTGTTGAGGGTTCAGTACTATTTTTTAAGGAATTACAGCTGTTACTTGATTCTTTTTTGCTGTAAATCTCAGTTTCTTACAGTAACTCACATCCCTGTAACTAGTATGTCATTATAGTGCTCTGATTTATCTGCTGAACTTTTCACTGGGCTAGCTTTCATTCCCCATAAATATCTGCTTGTTTCATGATGTTATATGTTTGCCTGTCTGTGCTTTTGAGAGCCCACAGTAAAAACACAATGTCCTGGGATCATGTCTGCTGCTTCTCACCAGTGGAGTTGTAAAACAAAGACATGCTGTCTCTACAATTCTCCATAGCTGTCTGCATCCATATCTTCTAGGCTTTTCCTCTCATGGGTTACATAATTAAAACTAGGATGAACATCTAGGCTGGGAGAAGATTACTGGGGAGACAGAATGTGTTCAGCCACAGCCCTGGCCACAGAAAACCCAAGCACAATATTATCTTATATTTTTCCACCTTGTTCCAGACTTTTGCATGATGAGGAATATAGGTTTAAGTGCACAAGAAAGGTCCTTAAATCAAACCTCATTGAACAAAATATAACTTCAAAATCATGCTCATACCCTTGCTTGCTTCTGAGTTTTAATTTCTTATTTCTGTCTGCCAGCTTCAGCTTACAACACTCTGCTTAATTGCCAGATTCCTCCCTTATCTTAAAGGAAAAAAAAAGCTGTCCGTTGACTTTGTTGAGAACATCTTTTGAAGCATACTTCAGATTTAGGGCAGATGCCATTTCCACTTTATTCAAAACCAGCAGGAAGCTAAAGGCTGCACTTTCCTTCCTGACCTTCTGCTGAAAAGGCTGTTCTCTGGGGAACTTGGGAAAGGAAGGCAAAGTTGTTCAAGGTATCTCTTGGTATCAGCAAAGCTACAATATTAAGTATGATGCCTCACAATAAATTGATAAAACCTGGTAATCCATACCTTTTAATCCATCAGTTACATTTCTAGTTCATTTGTCATTCTGTACCTGTAACAAGTAAGAATGTAAGCTCTATTTTCTGTTGACATTTCATAATTCACGTGTGTGAACATCTGAAATCCCAAAAGAAAGAGATTAGAAAAAACATTAAACGAAATTCCAGTAGGCCTGAGCTAATATTTATTCAGACTCCATGACCTTAACACTTTGTACAATGCTTTCCACTATTATCTCTGCTCTGCACTTCACACTACAATCCTAAGAGTCAGAGGATGAGCTTCAGTTTGCTTGTGGCAAATACTGGCATTGTGACAAAGTATATATGGTATCTGGCTTATCAACAAGCAGCAGGCAGGGCCAGATTTCACATCTACAAATAATTCTCACAGTATCAAGAAAAGTGATGCCTGATAATGTCCTCAAAGATGGTTTTGAATGAGTACTCTCAATCTTTCTCTGAGACAATAAAACAGACTTAAGGTATGTTTGCAACAAGTTACATCCAAAAAGTTGAAAGATAGTAAGATCAAAGCATACAAATGGAATGATAGTGGAGGTAACTGGACATCTCTGCACTAGAGGTATAACGGAACCTATTGTAATTATTTAGACTGAACATAAGTTACTGAAGTGAGCAAAAAGAACTTGTAAGTCAAAATACACCACATGACATAAATGAAAAATATTTACTACAGATTTCTTCTGCAGGACATTACTCATGTATTATACAGTCTACAAGACCTTTTTTTTTTTTCCCACCTGAAGCATATCCCATTAAAAATCAATGTTTGATGTAACAGACGAGACTGTTTTTTATTATTTTTGACTTCTGGTCCAGCATAATAGCCGGGCATGCCCCCACCCCGCAACGGAAGTTTGGGGCACGAATG
>NW_008616889.1:0-22114 GCF_000691845.1 Merops nubicus | reverse complement strand
ACCCATCAAACCCATGTTTCACCAGTCCTTTGGCTCATCTCATCTCCCTGGCCCAGAAGCCTCCAGTGCTGTCCCCAACAGCTGGGCACTGTCCCTTGTGCACCAAGAGATTTTGGTGGCACTGCCCCCTCTGTGCACTGCCAGTCATTGGCAGCACTATGCCAGTAAAGTGATACTCCAGACACAGGACAAGATATACCTCCCTAGGGAGCCTTTTCCTCAGATCCTGTATCTCAGGGCCAGAAGCAGCACTTGGAGCAGCTGCACTCAGCCTGTTCATAACTGAAGCCACAGAGAGTCACAGTTATCCCTGCAGACCCAGCCAACCTATCTTTGATTGCCATTCAGAAACACACTCAGCGTGCCTATGAAGATATCAAGGGATGGTGAATCCATCATTCCATTTGGTCATCGATTCCTTTAGCTAATCCGCTTTACTGGGGGAATAAAAAGAAAAAAGAATTGGGCTTCACATCTGAGTTCCTTATAACCTGTCACCCTCAGAAATATGAAATTGCACTGGTGGAAGCTAGACATTCAGGATGGTTCTGTGACAGTCTTGCAAAAAAGATAAATTCTCTTGGACAAGCAGCAAGTATTTTGAGATCTGACCAAGTAGCCACATCTGGATGAAAACATTAAATTGAATGACATGGGCACATTCTTTTGGGCCAACTCTTCTGCCAACATTATGCAACTGCATTACATACCTCACATTCAAAAACAGACAGTGCTGCTTCATCACAGAACTTCTCAGAGAGAAGCTGGGACTGCCCTGCCAGAGTCAAAGATGTATTCTCACAGACTGAAAGGCAAGAGGTTTAGTTCAAGTCTTTGCTTTGTAAGAATTTCAGGAGAAAAATGAAGGGTTCCCCTCCCCCCCGCCTCCATGTAGAGCCAAGAACGTCATTTTCTGCCCAGCTGCCTTGTTTCGTGGAATGTCAAGTAAATCCGCCCATTTAGTAGAAATACTCAGGCAATAGCAACCAGTGTCAGAAGAGAAAAGGACTGCTTCTTTTGCTTTAAAGGATCATAAATCAAATTTGTCCTTACACAAATATTGTGCAACAAAGCATGTAAAAGCATGGGCCAGCATGAATTTCAAGGAAATAGCTGCATTTTTAAAAGTCAGCCACAGCGCTTGAACACGACAGCAATTAAAACTTATGCAAAACTGCTCAAACACAGAAAAAATGTTTTTAATGCTAATTGATTAGTAAGTGTATCTCAGTATCAAAAGGTAAGTGTTTTGGTTTTTTTTTTAAAAAAAAGCCAAACTTCACTTCAAACATTATACAAAAAAAAGCCATATACCCAATGCTTTGCTAAAACTTCTTGGGCTTTGCTTTTCAATAGCCTTGAGATCCCAGAAAGTGCAGCTCACCTGTTGGTACAAATAGATAGTAGTTTAGACAGATCATAGGACAGCCATTTTTTTCCACAATTATCTGTTAGGTTTTCATCCACTTCCAGTCAAAATATTCCTTCCACTGAAACATTTGTATTCTTTCAGTTGAACTTTAAAATTCCCTTGTAGCCATCAGGCTTGGAGTCTTTCTGAATAGCATTAACAATAAATAAACAAAACAAACTAACCAACCAACAAACAAAAAACCTCAAGAAATCATGCTATGTAACCTTTTAGAAGAGTTTCCCTTCTGTTCCCAGTACTAGAGGGAGGATAAGAATTAATCTATCAGCAAAACACCACAGTTCTATAAGGGATAGGAGAGACCAGACATGAGTTGCAGACGAGAGCATGCAGGATGTGTGGCTAAGCAAAAGAAGTTCAATGTGCGTGTTTTTCAGATTGTAGGGAGTTTATAAAAAGAATGATAGAACTCAAATCTTATCTCTTTAAATGGCAACAACTCTTCTACAAAGAAGAACAGATGCTTTCAACTTCATCGCAGAGTTAAGTAAATAACTATATTTTGGGCCAGGCAAAAGACCAAAGATTTGCAAGAATTTGAATTATTTGAAATTATCTTTGACTTTAAATTAAGATATCTCTAGAAAGAATGCTGTGTATTATCTTCCATGTGGAACTAAAAGGGAAATTGGCCTCCTTATACAGAAGGTCCTCTCCACAGCACAATAAATTGTATTAATTCATTCACAGAAATGTCAAGCTCAGCTGATAATTATCAACTGGCTGTGCAAAACCACTGGCTATTCCTCATTAAATTTATGTAAGGGATCTAACTAGCAAAGTCCATCCTGAGGTATCTGATGATCTTCCACTTAATGTTACAATGTTCTTGCAGCCCAAGACTGACTGTGCTGCAAAATGGACTGGAGCTTCCACGCTCCAGTTTCACACCAGGCAGAGCAGGTGCAGGGCATCTCTCTCAAGGCAAAACTGCACTACAGCAGGAGAGAAGGATGCACCACAAGCTTGCTCCTACCAAGGAAAGTCTAGGAGACAAGATGTAGCTGTAGGTCAGGCAGAGGGCCCTGAGAGCTGAGGCTTGCAGATGGCAGGGGAGCAGTCACGTTTGGTGTCGACACAGGTGCTGCCAGGACACATCTTCCCTCACGCTCCCACAGGCCTTGTCCACGGCAGCAGCAGCGACAGCAGCCAGGCTGGCCAGCAGGCAACCTGAAGCCATGGGCTTCCTGGCATGCACAGTGGTCTGCTGAAGTCATCAACCTTCTAGCCCTGCATCTGGGCTTGGTAGCAAACATGGAAAAGAGGAAGGTAAATTAGTCAAACTCTTCTTCATTTCTGTCATACTGTAATATCTGCATCTGAAGAAGTGGGTTCAAAGCACCTGAGGTTATTTTCTGGCTCCGATGAACACAGTGGTGGATTTCCCAATTGTTTCAACAGTCCTGGTATCTGGAAAAACATGCATCAAAGGACTGCACCAAACAACATTGGCTTGCTGGTGAAAGAAGGATGAGTAAAGAAGATTGTTTCAGTTTTCTCCAACCTACTCTGCTTTATTCTTAATAACGAAATTTATGCAAACAACCCAGAGAAATATGTATCAAACAACTCAGATGAAGGGGGATATTTTTTAAATGAAATGGCATTTAGATAAAATTTTGCCAGTTCAGCTGGGGAAAAAAAAAAAAAAAAGTATGTTCTAATTCTGCACAGTCCTAACACTGAATTTACCATAAGGGCTATACAGATATCCATATGAAATGTGATGATTTTTGCATTGGGACAATGCTATTTATGGCACACTCTGGGCAAACACAAGGAGGGAGAAGCCTAAAGACTTAATATGCTCCCCCTGGAAACCAAAGCACTGCCCTGATGAAGCAGGACTAGGCTGCCTGTTCTATACGAGCACGTGTAACAGATAAGACTTTCAGGGGGTGGGTGTTCGGGTGCCAAAACCTGATGCATACAGAGTCATTAGTCACTTCTGAAAAGTTTTTGGCAGGATCCCTAACTATATGGAACCAATCCATAGCCATACAGCTCGCAAGCGGGAAGTTACAGATTTAATGGTCTATTCGCGAGCAGATATATGGTTTGTTTTTGTTGACTTATTGAGTTTGTTGATAGCCTCTTGGAGCAGAATGAGATTGAATGAAAAAGAAAAGGTGATTCGCAGAAAAATGGCTTAGTTGACCAAAATATATCTCCTCTGCTCTACATTGCTGGCTGCCACTGTCAGCTGCCACTACAGAAAGCAGAGAAAGGTATTTCCTCCCTTTCTTTTTTATTTCTTACCTCATAACAGTATAAACATATTCCCTTCTTCACTGTGACCAACTAAGGCCTGAAAGCATTTTTAGGAGCAATACGGTAATAAGATAGCGTGAGAAAGAAGTCTGGTCCTAGTTTTGCCAGAGCAGTTCAAGATGAGAGCTATTGTGAATACATCACACCAGAAGGGAAGAGGATGCAGCACTGAGCCTTTAATGAATTTGCTCTCTGTCAGCAGCAGACATTGGTCACCAGGATGAAATGGGTGTGAAAGAAATGAAGAGTTGAAATTAGGCACGGCTAACATTTCCTCCTCAGTCACTGGCAGTCTATTCACTCTTGTCAACAGCCTACTAGTTGTAGTCAATACCACCTCCCTTCTTTTACACAATTACCAGAAAAGATTAAAAAAAGGTGGTGTTTCTTCCTGCCACTCAGTTTTAGAACCATCCATAAGACTCATCTCAAAAAAAAAAAAAAAAAAAGCCCAAACTTGATGGGCAGCAGAGAGCAAAGATTCATACAAGAACAACTCCTTCAACCACTCAGCATTTTGGCTCCATTAAATAAGACATCCTCCTGGCACTCAGGCCAGAGGGATTGTGGCAATAGTATCATCTCAAGACTGAGATGCCACCACACATCATGGCAGACACCTCACTGAGCCAAGAGGAGACACGCTGATGGGAATACGAAAAGCCAAATGGCAAGCTCAGAGCTAAAGATCTACAGTGAGGATTTACCCACTGTGTGGAGCCAACAAGAGGGTGCATGAGGTGAGTAGAAAGCTGCCTATGACAGCAGTGAGATGCCTCACCTGATCTGACTGCAGTGCCCCCCTGCACACTGCAAAGCAAGGCAGAGTAAGTGCTCTGAAGGACTCAAGCCATGCCTGATCCCCAAAACACTACTACTTTCACAGTCAGCCTTTTCAGTGTAAACATCTCCCCTTGTGATGACACAGCAGTGCCTTCATCAAGCTCTGATGTGTCCAGCAGCAAACTTAAGCAGCCCAAATGCTGTATTTTGCAGTTGGGTCTCAAGCCCATAAACATCCTCTAGCATATACTCAGACCTCTGATCTTTGAGGCGTTTGACCCTGTGCTATGCGTTGGTGGGTCTGAGCAAAAAGGGAAGCTTGACATGCTGTAGAGAGCCAGGGCAAAGTGGCAAGCCATGGAAACAGCCATAAGGAGGAATATCCTAAATTCTTGCTTTTGTTCATCATGGACTTTACAGTGCCGTTTATGAACCTGTTTTCCAGGCATAAACACCATTTTCTAGACAAATAGTCGAAAACTCACTTTAGTATTTCTCTACATGCATCTATACACACATAGATAAAACCATTTCATTGCAGCACACAATGTGCTGCGTTTGCATGGCCCAGCTTGCAGCTAACAAAAATCAATTCAGCCATACTCTGACATAAAGATCAGACTGTTCATTTGGTTCCAGCATACCACAGGGAAAGGAGATCCAAGGGGATTTGCAGAAAACAGCCATTTGCAGTGCACTGACACTAACACATGACATTAAACTACAGAATTGCTCTGGCCAAACATCCCCAGGGGTCCCTTCTCTCTCACCCTGGGGTGAATTTGGCAACGACACGATCAGCTCCAGGTCCTCTAATGGTGCAGGCCTTGCAGGGCTGTCAGACTTCACATAGCTTTCATGATTTGTGCATTTGACAGGTGTGTCACCTCTCTGCAAGGCTCAGATACAATCTCAGGCACTGACAAGGGAATAAAAACCATTTGGCTTAGGTACCAAATTGCCAGTCAGGAGAACACGACTTTAGTATTTGCCTCTTCCCCAGGCAGCTCTTGATATTTTGCAATTTGCAAGCGTTACCAGAGGGCTCTTCACACCTGCATGGGAACAGAAGTCAGAGCTTCATCATGGCAGGTCAAATCTAATGCTCTCTGTCACAATGACTTTCAGAGCAAACGTATCCAGCCTGTGGTTGGTTCTGCTATATAAAATAAATGCTTCACCCACAGCCTGCTTGACAAATCAAGAGAAATAGGGACAATACCTAATGGTGTTTTAAAAGTCCTCTGGAACTCACTGGTACAGCAAGCAGTAGGTCAATCGGTAGCAGCTGCTTCTGTTTCCAGGTTACTTATTCCTGGACTGCAAATTAGAACTGTGCTAACGATCCACTTTTAAGTAGCACTTACTGGAAGGCTGGATACCTCAGCTTTAAAAAAAAAAAATAAAAAAAAAATAAAAAACCCCACACAACACAACTCAAACCAAGGTATTTACAAGCAGACCCAAGTACCTCTTTCACCAGAACACCTCCAGTAAGCTAACCAACTTAACAATTACAAATCACTGATTTAACTCCCACTGTTTTCTGGGTAACATATGTTTAGAGACCTAAGTGAAGCTAGCTTTATCTGCCTAAATCTGTGCATCTCTTTCCTATTTCCATCAAGAAACTTGGTGCTGACCAATAGATTAGAAGAGCCAAGATGAGAGAAGATGGATAAAGCATTACCTGGCTTACTCGAAGCACAGCAGCCATTGAAATCAGGGCACACCAAGCTGCAGAACCTGGAAGCAGCCCACCTGTACAGAGACATTCAGTGGGGCTGACAGTTTTCTACCTGGACTAAAGCACATGGGTTTCTCACCTGAATTCATCTATCTGTGAAAATTACTTGCCAAATGTGACCTAACTTGGGTATAATTTGCATAATCAGTGACATGAAACTGAGAGTAACATAGTAGCTACGTATCTACCACTGCCAGGAGCAGAAGTGCTAATATCAGTACACTATATGTATCACACCCAGGAGACAGCTCCAAAATTGCATGGCAGCACCACTCAGCAGAGTGTATTTTTTGTGGGAGATGTGTGTGCTTACTGCAGACCCATGGGATTCCTGCAGCCATGCCCACTGCTGCCTTGGAGCTACTGAGCTCAGGTCAAAACAGCATTAAAAATGCAGCCTGATATGGCCACGTGCAGTCCAGAATAAGCATGGTGTGACTAAAAGCTGCGTAACATCTTCGTTCTTCCAGGCTATTGCTGGCAAAGCCCAAGAACAGCACAAACCCACACACAGTGCCAGCATCCAAACCTATGTGACCCTATAAGATTGGGCAACCCCCATAATTGCCTACAAGGTTATAGTGTACTTTAGTAAAAATGTATTAGATTATCATTTTATCTGGCACTTTTCAGCTAAAGCCACAGTTACCAAACCCTTCAGTAGGCTACCACCACCCCTAAATATTTGTCAGACCAAAACAAGGGTAATTTGTGTCTTTACATTGATGGTGTCTGCTTGAGGCCATTCAATTACTTGATAATCCTGAGCGTGAAAAGGATTGATCCCATGTTTCCCCAATTACTCATAAATCTGTCTCTTGATATCATACACATTTTTGAAGAGCACATTAACGACCTTATAAATATTTTTTCCCTGTCCAGAGAACCTTTGAGAAGGTTTCTCCCACCCATAAGCAAAGAGCACCGTGTAGAAAATGTGAATCCATCAGAGCCAGCTCTGTTGCAGATGTTCCTGTTCTGAAAAGGAACAATTATTTTTTAAACTCTGCATGAAAAGCTATTTTGTGTAAAAGAAAAAAAAGAGGAACATTCTTCATTCCCACATGGCAAAGGGAAAAAACTATTCACCTCCATGAGACTGCTCATGTCTAAGCCATTCTTCTGAGAAGTCCCAGGCCCTGTGCTCTGGAGCCAGGTTCCCTCATCCCAAAGGGATCCTGCAGGCCAACTGTTTCCTGTTCCCTAGGGGAGGGATTCTGGAAATACCAAGGGTGCAGAAGTAGTGTGCAAAACTACTGCATACATCCAAGTCACCTTGCTGGGGATAACCCAGGAAAGAACCTCAAAAAATGACTGGAGCTATAAAAAAAAAAAAAAAGTTATGAAAAGCATTTCTTGCAGTAAAAGGCATCTTTATGTGTAGTTCACCTAGGATAAGGTTAAAATGGGGCTTGATCACAATTTACAAGGGTCTGGACCAAGACACAGATGGATGTCATCCCTTTTTCTAACACTGGGAAGCTAAATCTAGACAGATTCAGATTAGAAATGAGGTGTGAATTTTTAACAGAGTAGGTAATTAATCATTGAAACAGCTTACTCAGGGATGTGGAATATTCTTCATCACTTGCAGTCTAAATAGATGCTGGGTTCCTTTTAAAAAGGCCTGCCAGGTCCCAAACAAGAATCAGGGGCCTGGTGCATAATTATTGGCCAAGCCCTATTGCTCTGCTCCTACTGCATGACCAAGGTTTAATAACCATAATGCACTATCTGGTCTTAAAAATCTCTGGAGGATATTCCAGAGATTAGTTTAACCTTAGATATACCCAGCCTCCCTCCACAGATGAAGGAGGCAGTGAGTCTTCTCCAGAGGGTAATGCGTAGTAGAGGCCAAACTTGCATGCTCTGAACAGCCTGCTTGCACAGCTAAGGTCATTTGTAACCAAGTTTAAATTCCAGCAAACTGAAGATAAGCTCATAATCAGAAAAACATCAAGCCACCCATGTCACAAGCTTCCCCTCCCTGCCCTGCTACCTCCTTGGAGGTGCAGAGGCACAAGAAGGCAGTGAGCCAGCACAGCAGCAGCACCCCTGGACCCCACCTCCCTCCAAGCTCATGCCAACTCTGTGCACACTGGAGAGTCACCAGAGAAGTCCTACTGAACTTGCAATCTGCTCTTCATGCAGCTTTGGGCCATGTTCCCCTCACTGGTAGGGAAGCACATCCATTGGAGTGGCCTCAGCTGTACAGTTAAACAAGACATTGCTACTTTCTCATTGCTTCTGCTGTAAGGGAGAGTTTATTTCATACAAAGGCAAGTGTTCTGGTTTCAGCTGGAACAGAGTTAATTTTCTTCTTAGTAGCTGATACAGTGCTGTGTTTTAGATTTAGGATGAGAAGAACGTTGATAACACACTGATGGTTTAGTTGTTGCTAAGTAGTGCTTATCCCAAGTCAAGGATTTTTTTTATTTTCCCACATTCTGCCAGTGAGCAGCTGCACAAGAAGCTGGGCAGGAACATGGCCAGGACAGCTGGGCCAAGCTAGCCAAAGGGATATTCCATACCACAGGATGCCATGCTCAGTATATAAAGTTGAAGGAGTTGGCCAGGAGGTGCCAATCACAGCTCAAGGCTTTGCTTGGGCATCGGTCAGTGGGTGGTGAGCAATTGCATCACCTGCATTGGGCATTTCTTTTTTTATATTTTAGTGTTATTACTATTAACATTATTATTGTTATTACAATACCTTCCTTTTCTGTCCCATTAAAGTGTTTTTATCTCCACTCACAAGTTTTAATTCTTTTTCCCTGGTTCTCTCCCAAATCCCACTGCAAGGGGCAGGGAGGGAGCAAGCAGCTGTGTGGTGCTTAAATGCCTGCTGGGGTTAAACCACAACAGCAAGACTTACCAGGAATTTTTATGGACTTTTATGAAATTGGGTCCTTTTTCAAGTACCACTGTGGAAAGTAGCCTCACATGTCTTCAGTGGTAAGATTTGCTACAAATTCTTCCCATTTTTTAAAGAACTGTAAATCTTTATACATCCTTACAAATATTTGCCTTTTCCTGTACTGTTAACATTTGCTGTTGCCAACAGATGTTGCCAATTTGTTTGAAATGCAAGGAATGAACCATCATAGTTTTGGACATATTTGCAAGAAAACAAAACCAAAATACAAATCTCTCTACAGAAGAAAAAAAATACTAGAAAAATTTTACCACAGCAGAAAGCAATTCGTAGCCAGATTCACAACCAGATCTCTATGAAATCTGATTTAGCAAATCACAACCTGAAGGGCCAAGCAGGAACACAAAGCATTTTAGGTATCAAAACTGTCACACACAGTTCTGTAGCAAACACCACAGTGACTGGCAGCAGACCGATTTTTTGCTTGTACACAAGGTTATAGCAGACTAATTTTTATAACTATACATGAAGTGTTGAAAAATTAAGTGCCTGGCAATTACAAGATGGAAAAAAAAAAAGGCACTTTATTCTGCAGGAGCTAAGTCCAAGAAGTACACATGTTCATTTGATGGTATAATCCTTCACTGTTTCCACTATGTAGTTCTGGCCTATAAACCAGTGATGCAATTTTCCATTTGTTTCATCAGACTTTCCAAAATATTTCTGATTTCAGCTACAACATCCACCCTTGCCATAAATGTTTAGGACTGATGCACACAGGACATCATTTCATCATAAAAGAAATGTGTGTATATATACACGGATATATATTTTTAGATAAAAAGAAACTGTTATGTTTCCACTAACAGTTTAACAGGGATGTGACCTTTCTCATTACTCAATACTAGTATGTTTTGACTACTAATGAGTATAAAAACCTAGATGTTAACACATGGAATAGGCCAGCATTACTTATATGCTGATGATCTGCAATGCCTGTTTCTGGATCTTGGCATTTTTCTGAAGTCAGCGCTCAAGGAAGCAGCTATGGCCACTTAGAGGGCTTAGAAAAATGCAGCCTAACCTCACAAAAATCAAGCAAATCTGTGATGCCCACCTCTTCATCAGCCACACATATGAACTGGAATCACAGGGTAATTCTAATTGATATAGGAAGCTAGAGTGGCTTTAGAAGGATACCAGGGAAAATAATTATGTATGACGCAACATTTGCTGACATCTTCCAATCCACTTGGCAACACGATGCTCAAGCAGCGCAGAAACAGCCAATGTTTGAACCATGCCCTTTAAGCAGTTTGCCTGTAGAGATTGTACATGACTCACAAAGCAGGGTATTCTCAGCCGAGACAGCAGCTTCTGAGTCAGCAGCTAGCAGCCAAATGTCTGCTAGTAAAGGTGATAAAAAGGTCAGGCTGTTAAGTGAAGGAAGAGCTGGTAACAAGTTGAGCTCCCTACCTTGGGCATCACAGTTTGGGTGGAAATGCTGCAAGATGTGTTCCTCGTACTGCAACTAATCAGTGAAGTGGTAGGTGCCTTTTGGAATCCTTTAATAGTCCTTGTGGATAGATCTTCCAAAAACAAGATTTTCTGTGGGGGCACAGAATGACACATGGGGCACTGCCACACAGGAACTATCCTGTGAGTTATTCTTGAAGAACAGGAACTCAAGAGTAAAATTGTTCTTGGCATTTATGGACTTTAAGAAAAATATGTCTCCCACTAACACTCATCCATGCTCTCTCAATAAATTATACTGGCAAATCAAAGTATATCTCAGCATAAAAGGAATTTCACGAGTCAGATGTTGAACCTGTCCCTCAGAAGCAGCAGAGAGGGGGCCAGACTGCACCCTAGTGCCTTCTGCTCTCACCCAAGAAGGACAGGTACCTTGCAGAGAGCAAGGACAGAGTGACAGCAATCAGACAAGGTCCTGGGGTACCATGTTTCTACAGAGTACTGCTAGCAGCAGACAACAAAAGTTTAACAAGTAAACATGATTGGCTGGCTGTTGAGAAAGGTCCCTCTTTTCTTGCATTGCCCTGTAAGCCAGGAACAATGACAATAGGAAATGAAGGTAAAGAAACTAAACGTAAAGAAATTGCACTCAAGAAGACACTTTGTGGTTCTGAGTTCCTCTGTACTTGGTGAACAGTTCAGTGTGACATACACACCTCTGAAAGCAGCAGCTACAAAAACTCATCATCACTTTATGAGCTGTACTTATGCTCTGCAATAGCATTTTACTTACCTGTTATCTGTAATAGCACCATAAAGAAGACCTCAACACAATATGCAGTGTAAATGCAGGTAAAGTATTGCACACACAGAGCGAGAAGTAGTGTGTCCAGCACTGAAGCCCCCAACACAAGGACATGGATCTGTTGGAACATGTCCAGAAGAGAGCCACAAAAATTATTAAAGGTCTAGAGCTCCTCTCCTATGAGGACAGGCTGAGAGTTGGGGTTATTCAGCCTGGAGAAAAGGCTCTGGGAGGACCTTATAGTGAGCTTCCAGTACCTGAAGGGGGCCTATAAGAAAGCAGGGAAAGATATGTTCTCAAAGGTTTGTAGAGACAGGACAAGGGGTAATGGTTTTACACTAGGAAAGGGTAGATTTAGGTTAGACATTAGGAAAAAGTTATTTACTATGAGGGTAGCTGATCACTGGAATAGGTTACCCAGAGGGGTGGCAGAGGCCCCATCCCTGGAGACATTCAAGGTCAGGCTTGGTAGGGCCTTGAGCAACCTGACCTAGTTAAAGATGTCCCTGCTTATTGTAGGGTGGGTTGGACAAGATGGCCTTTAGAAGTCCCTTCCAACCCAATCCGTGATTCTATGATGCTATGAATTGTACAACAGCTGAAGTTTCTTTTTCCTTGCCCAGGTTATAGATTCACTATGTAGTACTGCGCTTACTCAACACTGGTAGAGGAAAAACTAAATGTTTAGTTAGCTCCAGTACAGATGGAGTTAAAGCTCTCTAGGTGGTAAAACTCAGGTATGAGAGAACTTCCATCCATCAGCACAAATTTGCTCCACTTTTTCCAGTCTTTAAATATAGGTCTGTCAGAGAGGGAAAGAAAAACTGCATTAGACCATCATGACCCTCGAAAGAGAGGAAATTCAGATTTACTGGGATGAGAAGAATTAAAGCCAGAGTAGTGCACTAGGAACACAGAGAGACTGGCACATAACATGTGGCTGTGAAATCAGAGTGCCTCTCCTATGCCATGAAGCCCAAAGCACTCACTGCATGCCTGGGGGATGGAGCGAGGGCACACCAAGGTGTCTGAAGGTGCAAGGCCTGCTGGAATAGTAGTGAAGGGTTGCTGAAAGTGCAGAGACACAAACTTGGTGCAGTCTCAACCCTGCTGCTTTTTGGACATGGCCACTGCTACCAGCTGTCTCAAACTGACTGGGCAGCAACTCAGAGAGCACTAACTGGCACAGGCCAAACCAGTCAGGGAATGTGCTGGTATTTAAGCAGTACAGGCAATCAGGGAGACAGCACTCAAGGATGGTGTTCATTGTTCTACAGCACATTTTCAGCTAAAGTAGTCAGGTTTCCACCATCCCTTGGCTGAAGGATCACATCCCAGCCCTGAAAGACAGCCTGCCTAGAGGGAGAAAAGAGGTCTCTGCTCACCCCTCCTCCTACCTCTTCACATTTGGGTTGTACCTGTCATCACAGAAAGCTACTTCTGCTAAGATTGTTTCCACTCCTCCAAGTCTGTTGCTCTTTTTCCATGTTACCTGCAGAGATCAAGGGTGCTACAGAAAATCAGAGCAGATGCTACAGGACTATCAGATGGCAGTGATCCCCAGCTGATGGCAATACAGCCCTTTCAGTTTGAGTCATTTTGCAGACATTTAGGAAGCAGGGAGTTCCCTGCAGCATAGGCTATTGTCATTATGCAGCACAATCAGGTGCTGTGATGAGATGCTCTTTCCTTACCAAAAAGTGTTCCTGTGAATCTCTGAGAGGACACAGAGGCTCACAGTCTTATCCGTGACTGACAGGGTTGGCAGATCTGGGTTTGGATTTCTCTCAGTCAGATATCCTAAGTTCTGTGAATAAACATCACAGTGCAGATGACAAATGGATATTGTTCATTACTTCAGGCAGGTGTCCTCTCATGGCCTGCCAGGAAGGGTCCTCTCTCAGGCAGTGAGAAGGTCTGGGATTGACTCTCCCTGCTGGGGCAGGGGGGTTGCAGAGCTTGAACTGAGAAACACTTGCAACCTACCCCATTACACATCATGCAACCAGAGTAGAAGGGCAAAAGGGGGGAAGCATTTTGCTGCTCAGAGTTCCGGTAAGCTTCTGAACACCACAGGGGGGAAAGCACGGTTGAAAGTAGAAGTCTGACTGTAAGCTTGAACACCCTGGTTTCCACTGTTTTTTTCTGATCTTTAACAGTATTTGATCATACAGAAAGCTGTTTCACAGTTTCTCCATATCATTACTCTGGCATGTGTAACCTGCGACCATCAGGAGTAATATATCCCACTTGCTCACACAGCAGGATTGCTCATGAGAGCAAAGTGAATTTGATTCCCAAGCTCTCCATCCAGATGCTGCAGCTGACACTGGCGCTTGCTCCCCCTTCCAATACGGGCCACAACAGAGGACTTCTTTCTGCAAAGCAACATCAACAGCTCAAGTGAAACCAATAAAAGCAGGGGAAAAAAACGCTTCCAGCTCTGTAGGGCTTTTAAAGTATAGCTGCACTTCAGAGCTCGGGAAAAAGCTCAATGCTGAGGAAACCCCCAGGAGACCAGAGGAAGTCACCTTCAGAGAGGGCTCAGCTGTCCCTCTCTCTCCTGCTATTTT
The DNA here is from genome assembly GCF_000691845.1 of Merops nubicus. NCBI lineage: Eukaryota > Metazoa > Chordata > Aves > Coraciiformes > Meropidae > Merops > Merops nubicus. The sequence goes on along the minus strand of NW_008616889.1, from coordinate 8,152 downwards.
TGCTGACTTTAGGTAAGGTAGGTAAGGTCACATGTTTCAGTGACTTTTCTGCAGTTTATCACTTGTTTCAGTGGGATGAGAATCCAACAAGTACTAGTGCAAACTGCAACACTATGCATGCTTTGCATCTGTGCCCAACGTATGAGAAATGCAGCAGAATGACAGCACCAGAAATCATTTGTCTTCTTTTTTTGTGCACCAAAGTGTTTTTTCCATGTCCATGCAGTAGGAATGAACAAGTTTTAGTCTCATACACCCCTTATGTATCACTCAGGCTTCACAACAGCATCTAGCACTATGTTCTTCAGAAGCTGGTAACATGGCACGTACATGGAATATGCCTTAAAGAGGTTTCAAAACCAAGACAGGAGAAGTTTTGCCTTCCAGGCTCTCCAGCTCTGAGGCAATGAGCCAGGTCAGCATTTCAGGCTTTTTGCTGTGGACTCAGGAGCCCCAGAGTCTAGGGAAGCACGCTCTAATTATAGTCCCAGACAGGTGTTGGGTAACAGCAATAAACCCAACAAGGATGTTACCTATTTTGAACAGTTGACAGGAGGACTGAATTTTACTCATTTTAGAAGCACTTTGTTTCTAAAACATTAATTTTTTCATAATTTCTGGTGCACAGGGCATTTTTAAACTGTCCTAGTACAGCCTAGATCCCACTACAACTGTTCTTCATAAACCTGATCCAGAAATCCCAATCTTCACTCAGACCAGCTCCATACTCCTCAAACAGCTTCCTACTATAAACCCCAAAATGGCTGCTTCTAGCCAACACAGCAATCAAAATTCAGGCCCAGACAAACTTCATGGACAGGTCTTCCAGATATAAATAAAATTTAGAGAACTATTTGTCCCTAAACATTGTTTCATTTCCTCCTCCATTTTCTCTCCTATACACTTTCTTTCCCCAGCTCCATTTCACAAACTTCATCTGTGCCAGAGCTTGGAAAAAATTTTGAAATATTATGTGATTTAATGGATAGTCAAGTAATTTAATGGTCCACCTAGTGAAACACCCAAATCATAGGCATTATGTGATGTTATTTAAACAAAACACTTCTATTCAAAATGATGCTGTTTTACTACAAGCCTTTAAAAAAAATAAACTTAATAATAGAATAGTCTTTCATTTAAGTTCAAGGATGTTAGGACTTCAAAATCTTTTTGACCAGGTCCTTTGGTCACCCACACAGACTAAGTGATTACACTTAGCCACATATCCATTTCTAAGGACATAATCCCCTGCAGACACAGATGGCCATGCACTTCATGCAGTTGGCTGCCATCCTACTCCACTGCACACTCCTGCTTATCATTTTCTGTTAATTTTGCTCCAGATTATGCCCCTTGGGTTTGCTTTCTCTGACTTTGATTAGCCCAAAAATTTACAAAATCTCTATTCCACATGAGTAAGAGTGAAAAAAATTCTGTTCTTCAACACATCATACCAACAGATAAAACAATTATTTCCACTCTTCTTCTCCAAATACCTCTCTCTATTCTTTCCCACGGTCAGGCAAACTCAAAGACTCAAAGGGATCCTTCTGTCAATATCTCTGTTGCAGGGAACCAGTACAAGAGGAGAATACTTGAAGGCACTAATACAACAAGAAAGCTTCCGTGAAAGCCTTGGGCCACAGAGACAGTGCACAGTATTTGCATTTCCGTTTCAAGAAGATTTTTCAAATCATAGACCTTGAAAACTATTATTTGCAAATGAAATTGTTTTTCACCATCCTGGGAATAGGGGTCAAGAAAAAAGCTAATGATGGCCTTACAAATTATACACACAAAGTAAGCATCCCTCACACGCAAAGCTGCTCTCAAGAGATCATTTCATTAACAGCTGCAGAGACTGAATTTTTTTTAGTCCTGATATTCAGGCAGGAACACAAACAGCCACCATGAGTCACACAGACATCTCAGGCTTACATTGCCCTCAGTGAATCCCAGCTGCCCTAGGTGACTATTTGGAGGCCACCTCCCTGAGCTACTCCACATTGGCCCTGACATTTCCAATGCCATTTCACCTTGCTTCTCCTTCCAAGGCCAGATGAACTGAGAGGCCATTCAGTCTTAAAGAGCTGTGGATTCAGATACAGTCAGCGTAGGAGAAAGGGGGTGCTGAGCAGAAACTCCTGGTGTAGTTCACTAGAAACTATGCTCAGCTCTGGGGTCCTGGCTTAAAAGGGCTTTCACAACTGCTTTGTAAAAGCTGTAATGACAAGATGTGTCAGACCCACTGCTCAGACATGACACAGATTTTTGTGGGTCTGTGTTGCCAGTGCAGCAAGCCAAATACTACTGCACACAGAAGTTATGACTGGAGCACTAAGGCCAGAGCACCAGGAAGGCTTAAAATGGCTCAGCTGTGGACATGAATCACACAAAGCACCCTAAGAAAAGATATTCAGTAGAAGAGCAGCTTTCCCAATTTAAATCAAAATCCACTTGCCCACTGAAAGAATTCTTATACCCCAAACACGCCCTGCTGCTTTACCACCAGCCTCCCTCCATATCACCTCCTCAGCAGCCCCACCAGCATCTTTTCCTTCAGTTAGAGTTAGCTCTACTAGAGTTGGCTGACTTGTGCTAAAGAGGGCAAAAACTGAACTTAAGCTATTGTAACAAGGGACTAGAAAAGACAGTCATTTTATTGTGCCACAAGTGCTAATAGCCCATTTTGTAGAAAAAGGTATATTACTCTGTGGAGCAATAAGCTCCATGGCTTTCTAGTCATTATCAGAACTCAGCTCCTCAGCAAAACAGCAGTGATCCATACACACATCCTCCACACTGGCACAAAAATTAGGCCAAGGAACTTTTTCTGCCCATTTCTTACAAAGGATGCAGACACTTGATTCCTCCTTCAGACAGCTTTACACCATTCACTTCAAGCAAGGCAGGCCTAAATTACCCCTCTAAGAGACACGGTATCAAGCCTACAATTTTTGCTACAGCACAGCCTAGTTTGCTGACCTTCTTGGATTATCTCCTCCAGGGTTTATCAGAACAATGCAGGGAGCAATTTAGCCAGGCAAAGGCTTCTCATTCACAGCCACCTGCCACTCACACAGTGGCAAAGCCTGGGCTCAGCAGGTCAGACTGAGACGGAGGAATGCTGTGGGGACCATCCTGGGGTGTACTGCTTACACATTCCCTCTGTCCATACAGATACCACGTCTTCTGCCACACACTCAGGACACTCAGTGTTGCAGACAAAAACACCACAGCTGGTACAACTGAGATTCCCTTTCTTCCTCTATCTGCTGCCACAGGTGAGGGCAGGGTCTGATATTTGGGTGCTCAGGTTCTGCTGGTCACTACTTAAACTCATCTCAGAGGGAGTCAACACCCAGCAGATGACGGGGTGCTATTTATACTCAGAATGTAAACGTATTGATTTTGAAAATATCCACATTCAAGGACAAACCCTAGTGGAGAAGACATAACAACTCAACCAAGCACTGCAAGATCTCTCTTTCTGCACCTGATGTTCAGAAGAGCAGCTCCTAATTTCACACCAGCTTTCCAGAAGCAAGCCAGCTCCTGCCACTCTTGACTTGCCATCACAGGTGGTGGCAACAAATCACAGTAAGTACATAGAAAAGTTAGAGCCGAAGGAGGAAAAGGTACATAAGGTGGTCTGCTGACCACTTGCCCAAGATAGAAAGATAGTATCATCAACAGGCAAACCAACAGCCAGAGTCCTCCTTCTGCTACCACATTGTACACCAGAGATCCAAAGCACCAGACAGCTGGAGGGGGGAACAAGAAACAAAGAAATGTACTCACTCACTGTAAAGGATGTGCATAAGGGAGCAAACTGGCCAAAGAAGAACGCCATGGGAGCTAGAACCAGACAGATGATCAGATCAGTTCTATAGTATTTTCCCAGATGGAAATTCATGATCTTGTTCTGCCATCCTGGAAACTCCACTTGCTATGAAGAGTCTGGGAGCCCTTTCAAAGACCTCCAGACAACACAACTACTGTACAGACAAACCTCTCAACTGCCCTGCAAGCAGAGTCAACTCTTACAGAGGTGGCTTCTTGCCCCTCCTCCAAGTTAATGTGGAAGGTGGGGGCACCTGGTGATAATCTCCTAATCAGTTCCCACCCCAGGCTGGCCAGACCCTGGTTGAAAAACCAGTCAAGAAGGTCTTTCTTGCCTGGTTGTGGGCATCATCCATATACCTACCCTCATTCAGGGCTGGTGGTTTAAACCCAGCACTTCAGGTGGTAGGAAGGGGAAGCCCATTTTCACCCATGGGAAATGCATGGCTATAAATCTTCCAAATCACTAAATTAAGCGGTACCTGTTACCTTCTTCATGGGAGTTTATTCAATCCAGTCCTGCAGCCTTTGCTGGTGTGGATTATCTCCATAACGCCTCAACATTTCCTGGAAGACAGAATCAGGCCCACAGGCTGCACCTGTCAGTGCTCAAGCTTCATTACGCAGAATAGGATCCAAACAGGCATCTCAATTAATCACACTCATGTATTAGTAAGTAATTCATTAATCCAATAAATTGCTCCAGGCCACAGCATAATCAATCATGTCGGGGATTATAACAAAAATCACAAACCAAAGTGTTAAACATGGACCCATCCTTGCTGATTCATCATCTGTAGTAATCATTCATGGCAGAACAGATATACTTTATATACTTTAAGACAGGTGGCATGGAAAATTAATCATCTTAATTGTGCAGATTTCCTCTATCAGATCTGCTGATTGAGCCATATAAGATCTAAGCTGCAAAAAATTCAGAAGCAGGCCACCTCAGAAAAAAATAAATGTTTTTACAATCTGCTCACTGATATCCAGTAAATGCTCTGCTTGATAAATGGGGAATTACCCATACAGTACCATGTAATTCTTCATCCCCTGACCCTTGGACATAGGGCCAAGAAAGTGCTGCAGAGACCAAGAGGAACTACAGCCACAGCTGGAGATCTGAGAGCACACACTGGGCAAACTCCTGCGGCAGCACCAATGGGCCACCAACAGTGTACCTCCATCATCCTAGTTCCTATTGTCTGTTCTCAAACAGGCCACTGTACCACAAAGGAAACTCCAGTCAATAGGTTTCTCCCATCTGGCCCTATCCACCTAGTGACGATTTTATGGCAAGGAAGAAGCTCTACATCACAGAACCCAAAGAACCGAGCTGGAAGAGACCTCAGCCCCTGATGTCTCACTAACCACATCTGTCTCATCATTAGCCAGTGCCCATCTGATTTCTTCTTACAGATCTCTAACACTATCATCCTCAGTAAATGCCTTCCACTTTTTCCATGTTTAGAAATGTTCTTACCATCTTCTTTCAGCCTAAGCTCATTACTTCTTGTCATGTCTACCATTTGAAAAGAGACTGCTCCCTTGCTTTCTGCAGTAGCCTTTCCTGCCTCTGCAGTTTGCTGCCCTCTTCCCCATCCAGTTTCTCTTCTATGCTCATGATTCAAACTGCAATATTTTGGGGTGTATTCTATTACCTATGCAAGAAAAAAGACAGATTTAGATAGAACAAGACTGCCAGTAGATTAAGACTTGAGTCGTTAAGTCAGTTAAAATAGGCAAAATTATGATGAAGCCAGAAAGGCAAGAGAGTTTTAAAATATTTCATAAATACAACAGAAGAAAAGAACTCATTCCTATTGACAGACCACTTCCACAGACAGAAGAGAAAGAGAAAGCTATAATGCAAAGAACAAAATAAGATGATTTCTCCTATTTCTGCAAATTAATTAAGTTGTAAGTTTTATAGCAGTTATAAAAGGCCAGAAGAAGCTACATTTGTGAGCAGAAATTGAAAGAGCTTACTGAAAAATGCAAAATTCACCTGTTCACAAAAAAAAGAGTAGCCCATTTTCACTACAAAAAGCTTTTCCATTTTTGACCAGTTGTAGTTAACCGAATAGGCTTTTAGTATTGTTGCTCCAACTTGTAGATGGCATTTAGAGGTCATATTATTTACCTACATAGATGTGTGTTACCATTTCACTCTATTCAATTTTAAGAGCACGTGTCACCTTGTAATGGACAACACAAGATGTGCAAAGGGACACCTACTCCATTGTAATGGGACTCAGATGTTACACAGGCTACATTCACAGCTTAAATTCATCATTATAGTTTGCATAATCGGTCTATAACTAAATGTGTAGTTCTTTATATAGCCAAAGCCATTAAATTTACAGATTAAATAATTGCATGTCTGGTGAGCCAGGCCCCATGTGGTTAGGATTAATGTTTAATTGGCTAGTTTACAGCCATAACAACACATCTTGCTCTTGGAGGTGGGCCTATATGCTCCATCTGATCATACATCAATTCCAGAGTTTTCTGATCCTTCATTACAAGAGATGCTTCCAGCTGTCAGAAGCAGCAGGACATCACCAAAATCCTAATCCTGGGAAGGGCTGTGCACTCCCCATCATCTGCACAGAAACCCTAACTGCTACTGAAAGGATTTAGCAACTGGGGAGAGTTAGCTCTTGGCAAGAGTGGCCCCTTCTCAAAAAAGAAAAGGTCATAGGGATGATTATTTTTATGTGTTAGACTGTGGATGAGCTCAGTGGATATTAAATGTTTTCCAGCCCCTGCCTGCCATGTCACCATTTCCTTCAAACTGAGAGCCAGTACACTAAGGGTAAGATTCATCACACAAAGCTGTCTAAGAGTCTAGTCTAAACTTGGCAGGTTTTGTCCCTGTGTAGTCAACTGAGATAGATGGGCGCACTCCAGAGAGGAATGCATTTTGTCCTGAAGCAGATGATGGAAATAGATGAAATGGCTCCTCAAATGCCTGTTTTAAATTACACATCTAGCTTTGCAATGGTTTGGATTTAGCAATAAAAATCATCTTAATATTAACAATTGTTATTTTCCAAGCAAAGAGCTGTCTTTATTTGAAGTTTGACACTCAGTGCTTTGAGTAGAGATTAAAGTAACCGAGCACCGACTTGCACCACACAGGCTTGGGTGATTCTGATGTCAAGGATGTAAGGTAGTTGCATACTGATGCAGCCCATGAGATGCCACTGCCTGGACCATGGACATATCCAAGTTAGCTTCTGGTTATGGTACACTGTTTCACTGATGACTAGGTAGACAGGAGCTAGGAAAGAAAGTGCATTCAGGTTCTCTTTGCCAACACAACCATGACTGAAGACAGCTTCTTCACACTTCAAAAACTAAGCAATGCAGGCTGTCTTCTTTGGCAAATAAGTCCAACAGACCTGTCGCTGAGATGCAATAAGCCAGATTTCTGTCTGTCTTCAGACTTTCCCATCAGGTAGGATGGAGAGCCACCTCCCATCTCTCCCACCTTCAATGTGTCCACATCATGAGTTTCACTGGCACCTACACCAGCACTGCAGGGGCAAATTTACTGATAAACTTCTGCCTGCCTTTCACATCCTCTATCACTACCAAACACTAAGGCTGTCCGTATAGTAAGGCTGGAGATTCTCTTGTATTTTCCATTGTTATTGCTGTTGCACAGCCCATGTCATCAGCCCCAGCTGACTATCCAGACACATGGAACCCTGTGAATTATAGGACATTCTGGAGCTCATTCTGATTATAGGATACTCATTCTAGAGCTGGGACAACAGAACAATCCTTTTGTAGGATCGTTCTGTTGATGAAAAACACTGTTGACTCTGCAGACACCTGAGAACAACACACAAACATCCCTCTTAAATCACTGCATTCCAGTATCAAGCCCTCATCTTCACTCGAGCATCGCCACAGAGGTTAGATTTGACAAGGAGGGCAGACCAAGAGCAGGACTTATGAAAAGCCACCCTGGGTGCAGTGAGAAAGCATGTCTAGCCATCCTTTTGCCAGCCCCAGTGTTTTCTACTGGTATGGTCACTCAGTGACTGGGCAGCAGCTGTGGATGCAGACCGCTCTGATGCAACGATAAGCAGAGGCTGCTTCCCTTTGCTGTCAAAGTTTTCTTTTTTCTAATTCTGCTTATTTAGCACTTTGTCCAGATGATATCTGGCTGACACCTGCACATTGAAAAAGCACAGAATGAACTGCTTTTGCAGATTCCATTATCAATGAAACAGCGAGAAATTAATCAGGACTTGTAGGAAATTCTACTGTCAGAAAAAGCCATTCTACAAAG
>NW_008616888.1:0-21936 GCF_000691845.1 Merops nubicus | reverse complement strand
GCAGCCGCCCTAAATGGCCACCTCCCGCTTAGCACCCAGGCGTTGGAAACCCCGTGAGGGGATTAAAGCGCGTGTCGTAATGGAGTGGCTGATTGCCTCGTCGTCACTTGTATTTATCATCCGTATTAAAGCTGGCTGTTAAGCTCGCAGGCTCTCGGGTATCGACTTTAGATGCTTTTTCCTCATAATCTTGTTATGAGTCAGCTAAGCTACTTTCTCCAGTCAATAATTTTAAGCAAATAGACTTCTGAGCAAATTCTGTAGTAGATTTTTTTAAGCAAATATGAGTTTCGTATAGTTTGGTATCTCCTGTAATGTTATAGTGGTGATGATCCTATTTTGTGACTTGGGAAATGTTCTCCTAGCATTGTTATTTACACAGAGGTGTGTATTTTCTGAAGTACGAGGGCTTAATGTTGTTGGAGTGTTGCTGTAGTGCAGGTGTATTTTGTTCCAGCCGTAGCTCACTGTGATGGGTATTGTCTTTCTGCTCAATAAACTAGAAGATGTTCAGTATAAGCTTCAGGTTGATGTTTATACAAAGTTTCAGGAGCAGATGAAGAATGCATTTTCTTACAGAACAAAGTGTATGTGGTTTTGAAGACTTTTAAGACAATGTGAAGTGTTGTCTTTAAAATGTTTGTTTTCTTCCATAAAAGGTCTGGATTGGGTAAAGTGTAATTCCATATCTCTTCACCACGAGGACTGAGCCATCTTTGCTAACATAGCAGTTAAATTTAAGAACTTAAATTAGAAGCTGTAATTCTATTAAAGCTTTGTGCTTTTTGTCTATTTTTTTTTGTTTTTTCACATGTACCTGAAACTTGTGCCGTACAAGACATTTTATTTCTTAGGGACGAACTGTAAAAGTAATAACTTATAAAACTCAAACATGTGTATATATACATATAGTACAGCAACACGAAGATACTGACTTACTGATCAAGATATAAGTGCTGTATAGGATGTTTCAGACCCACCAAAGACTTATTTTACTTATTGATTAATCTAGATGGTATTTGGAATATTAATTGATTTTCCTTAGCATTTTGTCTCTTTCTTTAATCATGGTGAGCAACCATGAATTTTAGTTCAGCTATTTTCATTATAAAGTATTCAGTTTGTGACTTTCAAGGCTTTTCACATTGCTGATTGTATTCAAATAGCTCATAAACTGGGAATGTTTATGGAGACATGTCCTGGTTTGGGATAGAGCAGAGCTGGTTTTGTTCAATGGTTTAACTTTTCATCTGAAGCTCTTGTCATTAACCACCTTGTCTGAAGTTAGCAGCATGTTTTCCCAGACTGCTTCTAGCAGTGATAACACTCCATGTTTAGAGTCACTGCCAGGGGTTGGTGTGCAGACCAAGGCACTGCTAAAGCTTGTGCCCCACATGGAGTGGGGCAGAAATAAAGCCGCATCTTCAGGGAGGAGCAGACAAGATAAGTGACCCTAAATTCATCCGTCACCTTTGGTATAAAAGCTGAAGGATCAGAGGGGCAAGCCCTCCCATCGCCCGTCTGTCTCCCACCCGCCTTCTTGCTCGCTTCTGCTGCTCCTGCAGTGGCTGCATCCGAGGAGGATTCATCCATCCTGCATTTGATCCAGAGCCCTGTGTTCCTGAAACGAGTTCCAGAATCCAGCTCCTGTACTAGGTGCTGTCTGTGGCTGAGTTCAGCCTGGGGCTTGTCCCCAGGGCCTGCTCCCCAGCCAGGGGGTGACGGTGATGTATTGCCATCGGGCAGAGAGCTGGCTTCTATATGAGCTTCATATATATTTGTATATATTCCATTTTATTATCATTATTACTGTTATTGTTAGTGGTAGTAGTAAAGCTGTTTTCCTTTTCTAATCGGTAAGTCTCTCTCCCTTATTCCCTTTCTCTCCCCTTTTGTGGGGAGTTTAACAGAGAGCTTTTTTGGGGGGAGGGGAGTTATCAGACAGCGTCTATTACTGTTCTGGGGGTGGCCGTGACCCCAAACTGTGACAAGCCATAATATCATTGATAAATCCTCCATGAATGTTTGAAATTAAAGTTCTTTGCTGCAGCTCAGCAGATGATGAGTAGGGTTATGGTAGAGCATATGAAGTGTGTACATGCATTTATCCATCTGCGAGGTTGAAAGGTGTCCGTGTTGTACAGCTGTTAAAAGAGAAAGTAAGTTTGAGGTCTGGGCAGAGGAGAGGGGCTGTTTAAAAGAACGGAATAGCTTTGGGAACTTGAGGTGCTGGAATATAAAACAGAGTTAGAAATGGCCAACGTGATTTAAATAGTTCAGTAGTTTGGTTCTTTTTTTTTTTCCCAGTAGATTCAGGTGAAGAATTAGTTACACACTTCTAGTGTGGCTAGTGGAATTACTGGTTTGCATCAGCAATTGCAGATTTCAAAGTTAGCTTTTAAAATAGACATTCTTTAAAATATCACAGTGTATTCCTGAGGAGACAGGAGCCAAGCTGCAGAAAAACTAGATGTGTATCTTTGCAACTGTCCTTTAAAATACAGGTTGGTGTCAGACGCCTATGGGTGCTACCATCTTTTAAAATAGGGTGCTTGTCAAAGGGCAGCGGCTGCTAGCACGTGCCTCTTTTCAGTCCATGCAAAAGCCTAGTCCTTCCAAAAGTAAACATAAACATTATCCATTATTAAGGTGTGTAAGATCGATTTGTTCTACGATGTGATGGAGAAGAGTGGGAGGAGCATTTTTTTTTGTCTGATGATTAGCTCTAAACTTCTTTAATACTAGGAACATCATGCTGCCTCTTCACATGTGGCAATGAGGTACTGAATGGTTCGCCTTTCAGGATGATACCTTTGATGGAAATACTGATCTTGTGTTATGGTATTTTATAAACAAATACAGATTTCAAACCAGATAAATATTACTTGTAATTTTAAAAAAGTTACAGTTATGTAATTTAGGTTTTGTTGTATTCTCAGGGTGGTGATGACAATAGTAGCTAATTTCTGTTACTGGCTATAAAATTAAGTGTGTTGAGGGCAAGTGAGAATCTCTAAGTGAGAAATAAAATGGACATAGCAGATGGAACTTGCACAAATGGAAAAATGTAGGGGAAAAAATGTAAAATATTCAAAGTAGTGCTGGTATTTCTTATAATCAGAAAAGCCTGACGATAAATGTTTTCTTTAACTAAAGGTGGGATCTTTCTAGTTCAGTTGAAGTCTTGGTAATCCATAGGTGACTGAACAGTTTTCTCATTAGTCTTGTTTTAATGTAGTAATATTTATTATAGCAGGGGTATGAAAGATGATTTCACCCCCCCATGATACTATATGTCAATATAATATAATTATGTTATAAATATATTACATTTTATATATATAAGGAGATCTTGTTATTCATGCATGGTCCTTTATGCTTTCCATTCTTATTTTTGCTTCAAGATAGTGGTGTTTTTCTGTAGCTTTCCAAGTACCCTTTTTTTCTCATAAATAAACTAATGAAGGCTGACTGTGATTTCAGGATTTTTGTTTATGTTTTGGACATTTATTATGAAACATCACGTACTGTTTAATGAAACCAGCTAATTGAAAGGTATTGAAATAAAATGTATTTACACTTTAAGAGGTCCTGCTATGGTATTCCTGCACTGCAAATACCACCTTTGTTATTTTCAGTGTATTTGCATACTTAGATGTCAGTGAAAGAGTCAGCTCAACCATGATGTGTATTTAAATTGGGTTGGCAGGAAACATGGTTAGAATATTTAAGCACTAAGAAAAGTAGCTGAGCACTGGTGCTCTGAATCATACAATGAAATACATTTCTTAGTTCATTTTTAATGGAAATGTGTGTTTTTAAACGAGGCATCAGCCTATGGTTTCTATTGTTTTGATTTTAGCAGCTTGTGGAATATAATGGGAGCACTGATGAGTATTTATTATTCAGTTCTGGGTGCAGACAGCATGTCATTGCAGATAGGCAAGAATGAGGGAAGGCTCCATTTCCAGTTGCCTGCAGAGAAAGGACAATTCTGTGTCAAACAGAGAGGAAGGAAGTTATTTGTAAATCACTGTGTTACTTACCTAAACTAGGGAGGAAGAAAAAATCTGCCTAGATGAGTGACCTCTATTTGTGCTAGCTTATCCTGGTAAAGGAAGCAAAATGGCTTTTGTCTTCAGTATCCAACAAGCACATCAAAAGTGGGTATCAGCCATGCTTAAAAATTGTCGAGTGGATTTCTTTGCAATGTCATTTGTGTGCATTCTGATTTCAGTGTGAGCATCTTTTAAAATCTATATGCAATTTGTGCCATTTTTTTCTTCTTAATCTCACATGTAGAGCAGTACAGAATTTGTTGTTTTGTCTGTGTGTTTTCTTGGACCTCACTTGAAACAGCAGACTATGGGAGCCTGTCATAAAGTGTTTTTTTCTTGAGCTACTGTCTCTTGGTTAAACACCTGCTTTCTAAGCCTCATTGAAACCCATTGTATTTTAAGTCTCACCAAGTGTTCTGATGGAAAGTTTTTTCAGTATTTTAGCTCTTTATTTCATGTCATGTCATGGTTTTTTTTTTTTTTTTCAGTTGGTCAGTATTAACCAGTCCTCAGCAAAATAGACTAAGGCAAAGCCTGAGTTTTACACAATTTAGAATGCAATCCAAATAGCTGCCTAAGAAACTGATGTGATATATTAGTGGCAAAAGGGCATAACAGCAGCCATGTTTTTTTATGTGCTACTTATTGGAGTTAAGTACTTTTGAAATTGGCTGTAAGGAAACAAATTTGTCACCATTGTAACTTGAGATTTTCTTTGTTTCTTTTTCCCTACTTGATACTTGTTACTGCACAGTTAAGAGTATAGTCTTCCTAAACTTATGAAGGGAAAGTTACAAGTGTATAGATAAGATATATTTCCTTTGCTAAGAAGTGCTGAGAGTAGAGTCATCAGGTTTTCACAATAGCTATTAATAAACTTTATTCTTCTTTCAGCAGACCTCTTGGGAGTGTAAGCCATGGAGGACGAGGGAAGCCCAGTGCAACTCCTGGCTGAAAAGCAGGTGCCGAACTCTGACAGTGACTGTGTGTGGCATGTCACCGATATGAACCGCCTGCAACGTTTCTTGTGTTTCGGTTCAGAAGGTGGTACTTATTCCGTCAAGGAGCAGAAGCTGGGCTTTGAAAATGCAGAAGCTTTAGTAAGACTGATTGAAGAGGGTAGAGGTTGTGAAGTTGTTCAAGAAATAAAGACATTTAGCCAAGAAGGCAGAGCAGCAAAACAGGAGCCTCTGCTTTTTGCTCTTGCAGTTTGCTCCCAGTGTTCTGATGCAAAAACGAAGCAAGCGGCATTTAAAGCTGTTCCTGAGGTGTGTTGCCTATCAACCCATCTCTTTACTTTCATCCAGTTTAAAAAAGATCTGAAGGAGGGCATGAAATGTGGCATGTGGGGCCGTGCGCTGAGGAAAGCTGTGGCAGATTGGTACAATGGAAAGAATGGCATGGCTGTTGCTTTAGCAGTTACAAAATATAAACAAAGGAGTGGTTGGTCTCATAAAGATCTTCTGAGGTTGTCCCACCTAAAACCTGCCAGTGAAGGTAATATATTTTTATTTACCTGAAAATACTGTGTTTTAAACCTTTCATATTTGCTGTGGAACTATTTTGAAACCCAAGTACCGTTGTAGACTAGTGATTTCTTGGTGATGTTATCCTGTAAATTGCACCTTAAAAGCCTGAGTGGCCTTATCAGAAATTGCCCTGTTTATCTTCAAGGTAAACAGAGTTTGTCCCTATGTTTTCTTCCTTCTGTGAAGAGAAGATAAAATAGTACAGTTCCATCTCTTTTGCTTACAAATGATGAAATAACACTTTTTTTTTGTTGTTGTTATTTGGGAAGATCTGTTAGTTTCAGATCTGTTAGTTTCAAATCTGTTAGGCGTCTTATTCTAAGGAGACTAATACAGTAATTAACACTATTGCTCTGAGTTGTGTCTGCCTGACCTTTTTTATAGCTGGTTGACAGGTCTGCGTATGAAACCTGCTAACTCATTTGCTTGCTGGAATGCTAAGTGCCAGTATAAAGAGGGTAATCCTGCTTGGAAAACATTTTTCTTTTCAATAGGTATTGCTATAGTCACTAAATATATTACCAAAGGGTGGAAAGATGTCCAAGAGGCGTATAAAGACAAAACAGTTTCTGCTGAGACTGAAAAACTATTGAAGTATCTGGAGGCTGTGGAGAAAGTAAAACGCACAAAAGATGAATTGGAAGTTACTCATTTAATAGAGGAATATGGTCTGGTTAGAGAGCACCTCCTGACAAACCATCTGAAATCTAAAGAGGTAGGTAAACTTCATTACCTTTACGTTCTCTTTAGAGTAACAGTTTTCAGAATCTTAAGTCTAGATAGCCCTTACACTGTTTTTCAGGTTATTTACCCAAGTAGCTAATTTAAAGTAATGAAGATCCTCATATAATTTGTACGTTTATTTAAAAATATGCCTATTTAATGTATAGATGTCAGTCTTTGTAATTTGGGAATCTCATCTTTTTTATTTCCTTTGCTTTCTTTGATCATAGGTTTGGAAGGCATTGCTGAAGGACATGTCCATTTCTGTATTGTTGAGAAATTTAGGAAAGCTGACTGCAAATTCAGTGCTTGAACCACAAGGTTCAGAAGTGGCACTAGTATGTGAAAGACTGAAAAATGAGAAACTGCTAAAAAAGGTAAGAACTGTTTTCATAATTGGTGGCAGCCTTTGTGGTTTTTAATCTCTTCCCAAAGTGTATTTCTTCAGGCAAGCTGTTTACCAAACAAAAGGGATGTTCCTTGCACGATGTGTATAGTTTATTCTTCTACAAAACTGCAGTGGAATGTCTGCACCTTTATTTTGAAACTTGTATTTATCATTTGTCATTTGATATCCCTCCCTCTAATCCCCTGTATCTGAAACTTTTTTACAAATTAAGTATATTGACAGTTAGAATCTTTTCTTAAATTAGAGCTGCAGCAAGTCTTGCCTGTTGGGCTCATCCATTGCTTCTGAGTTTTATAATTTAGAATCAGCAATACAAGCTTAAAAAGTAGGTGGAAATCACTTATGTAGGATTTTGGGAAGTGAATCAAGAAACTAGCATAAGAGCTGAAAGGAAAAAGAAGATGGAACAAGGAGGCTTTCTCCTTATAAGAAAAATAAGGGTGTATTTCTTATAAGAAAAATAAGACATAAGGAAAGAAGAGGGAAAGGAGGATTGCCCAACGGTAGAGCAAAATTTTCAGGAACTCAATGGGAGATAGAGAAGATGATTGGCTTTTTCTAATAATAATTTCTGAGTTGAGGAAACCCACTTAACTTCTTCAAGACAATAGCAGAATTGAGAACAAGAACAGTAGGGTTTTTTTTTACCCATCCCAGTGCTCTTCCTTTTCTCTAGTTTCTTCTCTAATCACATGTATTTACTGAGGCACTGGAGAAAAGAGAGCAAAAATGGTGGTACAGTACTTGGATGGAAGAAAGACAATGGACAGGTGTTCAGATTTGCTACGGTTTGCTGCTGGTTGTGATTAATTACTGAAACTTTCCTTGAGGAAAAAGATAAAATGTTGTTAATAAAGCAAAGATACAGTTCAGAAAACTTAGCATGCGGTAGCCACTGATTTGGTTTACAGAGGGAAAGAACATAGAACATGGGCTCTTTCCTAGCTCATGTGGTTTCCTCTCAGCAGCACAGGGACTTTCTCGTCCTGTAAGCTGGTGATAGAAAATAGCATGGGACAATCATGGATAGAGCTGTGAAATTTCACCAGAGTTCCAGTGATGGTGTAAGATAATAGTTGAAGTTCAGTGGAGGACTCTGGAAGGGAAATGAGGTCCATTACCAGTAGCTGACAAGTATCAGTTCATAGAACAGCTGTGTAAAGACTGCATGAACTCTTTAAAATTTAACAAATGTAAAGTAATAATATACTAAACCAGATTTCCTCCTTTTTTTTTTTTTTTTGTAGTAAGATCTTATTTTTAGTTTTAATTTGTAACTTTTTTTTCGGGGGGGAGGGGAGTTCAGATTTTCAAAAATTTCCCTCTTGATTTTTTTTTTTTACCTGCAGGGTAGAATACATCCATTCCACATTTTGGTTGCTTTAGAAACCTATAAAGCTGGACATGGAAGCAGAGGGAAGCTTTGGTGGAATCCCGATGAAGACATTTTAAAAGCTTTAGATGCTTCATTTTACAAAACTTTCAAGGTAATGTAATCTTCTATCTCTTAAGCTCTCTAAGAGTTCTCTATTTTCAGAAAGCTTATAAAATGATCAAGAAAAGTTTGTTGGGTGGGTTACAGTTTTGAAAATTTATAACAGGTATCTTAGGAATTGGGGTTTTATTAAACAAAGAATCAAAATTTCATGAGGTATTCAGATTTTGGCAGCATTACTATCCTAACATTACCCAGAAAGAATAAAAAATGAAAGCCCACTTCAGGGTTGAAAGCAGAAGGAGGAAGAAATGAGTATTATGTGTACCTATTTCCTTTTTTTCCTCTTTTTTTTTTTCCTCTTAGACAATTGAACCAACAGGAAAACGCTTCTTGATTGCAGTTGATGTCAGTGCATCAATGACACAAAAAGTTTTGGGTAGCGTTCTCAATGCTAGCACAGTGGCAGCAGCAATGTGTATGGTGAGGCATTAAACTTTATTTCTAACTGTTTGCAGCTTGAGCTGCTCTTTTGATACAGTGGTACTCTAAAGGGGCTAACAAATCAGAAGGAAACATATTTTTGGGGTACAGAAAATGTGGCCTTGTGCTGAACCAGGTGCTTAAAGCCACAGACAACCAAATTGAGAAAGATCAAACTGAAGAAGTTGATTTCCAGTATAAATTAAACTGGTCAAGGCTGCTTTTTTTCATATCTTGTACATTTAATTTTTTTCGGTAGCATTCATAGAATAATACAGGTTGGAGTAAGAAGTTTTCCCATAATTTTGTGTGCGCTTAACAATGTGGCCTTTGTATTACAATTACTGTTCCCTCAGTTTGATGCTTTCAAACTTCTTGTGTGTTCCTGTTATAGAGGAGTAGAAATTCTGTTGGAGTTTAAAAATATTTAGTGTTGTATGTTAGAAGGAAGAGAAGAAATACAAAAGTATCTTTAGTTACAGTAATCAGAGCAATTCTTTAGTTCTGATTTCTGTAATGATTATTTACAGTAATGTTACAGAATATTTGAAGTCTAGAGTGAAGTGTTAATGCATATGAGGAACCATGGTGACTTAAATACAAAAGCATATATCATGTTATATGTTTAGTAGGGAATGCTTCAAATCAGACGTTAAAAATTCTGATTATTTATTAATTTATATGATACAATTATTTTTATCTTCCTCTTTCTCAGGTTGTGGCACGTACTGAGAAGGATTCCCATATTGTTGCCTTTTCACATGAAATGGTCCCTTGCCCAGTGACAGCTGATATGACATTACCTCAATTGTTAGTGAAAATGTATGAAGTATGTATATAACAAGACAAACAAAAATGTAGAGAAGTTTCAGCAGTTACATTGTATTTTCTTTGTAATCACTTCTAGTACTGTGTTCAGTCTGTGTCTGTGTAGTAAAACACCAGATTTTTTTTGTTGCCCTTTTTAGAGAAAGTCCAGCAAATGCCATTATTTCAACTGCTGGATATTAAACATGGTGATCTAGAATGGCAGTGTTAGGTCACAATGAATTAGTTTGAAAAGAATAATAATCAAGGAAAAAATAAAATAATAATAATAAAAAAGCCAAAACAACAACACTGGAATGAATAAGTGAACTGTTGTTTAACAAAGAAGGCTCTGTGTGATAAAACATGAAGCTTACATAAAAAGTAATTTTTGCATGGTTTACTAATTTGTGTTCCCTGTTTGTGGTTTGTTATTTTTTTTTTTTTAAGATTCCAATGGGGACCACTGATTGTTCCCTTCCAATGATATGGGCTCAAAAAACCCAAACAGCTGCTGATGTCTTCATTATATTTACTGATAACGAGACATTTGCTGGAATTACTCCTCCTGCAACAGCTCTTAGAGAGTACAGAGAGGTAAACATGCTTCTGACTGTTTATAATTCTTGAATACAGTACAAAATAAGTAGACTTCTGAAAATGGTTTGGAGTTTGAGCTGGTTGTGCCTTTTTTTCAGAAAATGTTTCTATATTGTTAAAAACTGATACATTCTGCAGTTGGGCAGAGTTAGTGCAAGTATTCCATTAATTGCACTTATTTAAAATCACTGTTGTAATTACACTGCCCTGCTCTGTGTGCTGCATTCTATATATAGTTTTTTTATAGTTCTTACAGAATGAAAAAAGGCTTACAGAATGAAATTTGTCTTTAATGTGTGCAGTAGATACCACAAAATTTAAATGGAGTAATGAAGATAAGCCTGTAGGGAAGGTGTCAGTAGGATGAGGTGATAGTATCTTGTGAAGAAAGCTCATTATGTTTTAAAGGGGCTACTTTCAGCTTTGCAGCTTCATAGTTTTAAAAAACAACTAAGAAAAGTACCTTCTCCAAATACATTTCTATTTGACACTCTTCTTTAATTAGCAAACAATCTTTTATCTTTTAAAGGCACTGGTTTTTTTAAACTACAAAAAATACTTTTTGGTAAGCGTGTACGTATGGACATTAATCTTCATATCATGTCCACCCAGTTGAAATTAACACCAAAACTCTTGCCCACTTTTTTTTCATTCTCTTATTTGAGATTAGCTCCCATTCCTAAATTTGTTCTTAAAACAAAAAGTTCCTGTACTCTGGCCTTCATGCCGCTTACTTTGCTTTACGTTGCACGTTACTGAAGTGTAAGTTCAGCTCCTTTAGCAGACTTGTTCAGGCTGTTTTATTTGTCCCGTTGTTTTATTTGTTCAACCAACGTTTGGAAATCCTTGCCTTAGAAAAAACACACTCTTTGAATCCTATCATAATAATAATTTGATAATTATTATCGAAAGATTTCTTGGAATGAACTGCAGAGTAGCAAATGCAATGTTTGTATTTGAAATAACCTATGAATCTTAGAATTGCAGGAAAGCTGTGCTAATGGACCTCTTTGTAATTATTTCCATTTATTTAAATACAGCTGCTGCAGGTTAAGTGTGGTGTTAGCAAGCAGTCTGCCGTTCCGCTTAGGGGATATCTCACTTCTGTCAGTAAGCCTATTCTGACAGCAGTTTAGCCAAGGAATGCAGCAAGATTTGGGCCTCTGGCATGTTTAAGTTATTGCATGTGTGTGTTCTGATATTTATTTTTTTCCTTCCTCTAGAAAATGGGTATCCCTGCTAAACTGATTGTTTGTGGAATGACCTCAAACGGTTTTACGATCGCAGATCCAGATGACAGAGGCATGATGGATATATGTGGCTTTGATACAGGAGCCTTGGATGCTATTCGAAACTTCACTTTGGATTTGATTTAATGTTCTAGGCATCTGCTCTTTGCAGTGGGTCCATTGCCGGCAACAGACTTCACCGTGGGAATTCCCAGCCAAATATACTTTAATAGAATATGGCACATTATATACGTATCAGAATGTTACCTTTTGGTGAAGGGAAAACAAGAAAAGCAATGAGAAATACCTTTTCTCTTTTTTCCTGTTGCACACAATTTAAAAATAACAGTGGGAAGTTTGCTAAAAGTAGCTACAGGGTTACACGATATGTAATTTAATTATGATTTATAATAGATAATAAATACTAAGAGATTTTTAATTACCCCCCTACCCCCATTGTTGTGGAATGCTTGTTTGCAAGAATAAATTCATGAATTACTGTTAGGATGGGGCAGGGGAAAAAAAAAAGTGGGTTTAGTATTTTTACACAATGTCAATTCAACAGCAATTTTGAGAGGGAATTTTCTTTGAGCTTTTTTTTAACCTTTGTTTTTTAAACAAATTACTAAGGTTCGACAGCTTCCATTGTTACACTGTAAATCTACAAAAGAAGCATTTTCTGGCATGTATGAGACCATGTGACTGTGATGCAGTATAAAAGTTAGCCACTGAAGTTTTATACTGATGGAAAGTGGAAGAGCTTGTCCTCATCTTTATGTAGGTTATCATCTGAGTTTGCAGGAGTAAAATGTAAATCCCTTTAGATAAATTAAGGGGCAGTTTTTGTGCAATGCGGTTTCAGAAGCACTGTCTTAGAATTAATATGCTTTACAAGAAGTTCTGAAAACTGGGTTTAGTAGAAAAAGACCTTGGAAATGGCTGGGAAGCCACGTCTAGGCCATGTGACAACTTCAGGAAGCATCAACACGTTTTTTGCTAGGAAGTACATGTGTCTTGTTCTGCTCTTGAAAGCTGGGAGGTAACAACCAGAAACAAAAAGCTACATTTTCTTCAAAAGAATGTATTCAGTGATACAAAAACAATCTTCCTAACAGGAGAGTATTTCATTTTTTAAAATGTTTTTGTAGATTAACATGACTTCTGATTTCGTAAATTAATCAAGCTAACATTTTTCAAAACTACCTCCAGTTTATAGGGACCAACATTTAAAAACTTTTATGAAATGTACAGTTGCCTCCTCCATATTCTCAACATCTTGTGTAGGAAGTGATTGAAATTGGTTGTTTGTTTTTGTTTTTTTTTTTTTTTTCTAGTCTTATAGTAAGAGTGAGTAAATAAGGAAAAAGCTAGTGAATATCTTATCACTTTGGAACAGGAGTTGATAACAATTGCCATGTATATATATTTAATTCTTTCTCTGTGTTTTTATATATATGTGTATAGGGGGGAATTTAAAAGATCTCTTTAGTAGATCATAGTCTTAGAAGAAGAGAAAGCTTTTCTAGTGATGCTTTTACAGCTTCCCCTAAGATGTATGTATGTCAGCCTCTTTTATGCTATTTCTGGCTGTTTTAAACAGTAAATTTGACATTAATATGAAAGTAATGATTTATAGAAATAACCCGCTTGTGGTAAATAACATGTAAGACCATATTTTTCTGCCTAAACCCCAAGCTTTTAAATGTGAAATTCAAGTTCATAGTATACTTTTTGATACTTTTCATTATGCCTCGTACATATTGATTATAAATTGAAAGCTGGCATCCTGTAGGATGGATCTCTCTTGGTGCTAAAATGCGAGGTTACATGTTACTGAAGGTATCTTGCTACATACTTATATTCTACCTTAATGAATAAATTAAAATAATGAAGGAAGTCTTTTCTGACATTAAAACCATGGCTTAAAGAATTGAGGGTTAGAATGTTACCCCTCAGTGGACATGAATATAGTTACTTCTGAATTATCTCTGCCCTTATGATACAGCTCTGATAGGGTGCTTGAAGAATACAGGGCTACCACTAGCCAGTCAGGTGGCATCTAGAAAAAACAACTGTTCATACAGTAGCTGAGACATAGCACTTTGAGTTTGAAAAAGAAAAATACCCCTTCCTTATGAAAAACTTCTTACCACTTTTGGTCTTTCTGAATAACCATGAACATGGGGAGTGAACTCATTTTCTCAATACATGTTAATTATTTCAAGTGAATGCACTGATGTTTTGGGGTTGCTTTTGGTAGTGATGTATTTTAAATTACCCAATAGTCAAAAATCTGACTAGATGTTTCTTTCTAAGCTAGAGATGTTGAAAATAACTGATAGATAAGTATCTTCTGCAAGTACTGTTTCTTTTTTGGAATAGTATTTGTGAAGTAATAGGAAATATTTTGGACTGAACATAAAGAAAAAATGTAACTAGGCACATCAAGTAACTGTAGTTAATTATATAAATTTACTACAAGTAAAAAATTAGTCTAGTTACTAACAGATTGATGAGTAGTTACAGTAGCATTGCACCTCAGAAAGCAGTCCAGTTTAAAATAAAATTCCTTGAAAAACTGTAAGTAAAGATGAAATTTTCAGTAGAACTTACAGAAGATGTAGCTCCCTTTATATGCACTGGATAGCTACGTGCCTCGTTAAAGGTAGTCATCCATGCTGGCATATGTGATATGCTCCTAAATATTTACTGTATCTTCCTCTCTGTACAAAAAAAAAAAACATGTTAGAAATAGGATATTCTAAGTGGCTTGGTTATCTGATGTAAAACTAGCAGCAATGATGTCATGCTGTCATCTTCCTCATTCTTCAAGATTTTCACAGAGAGGGGAAAAAGTAAATGCTGACAGCTGAAACTTTATAGTGTGCTGATCTTTTGTTTCTACCATTTCTTCTGTCTGGTTTTATTATCTTACTGTAAGGGGCATAGAAGAGTGATGCATATTCCTTTTCCAGAGACTGGATGTTTTTGATCTGCCCATATACTGAATTTTATGGGACAGCATGACTCATTTGCTGTAACATAAACTTGTCCTGATTGTAGTCTTTATTTATGAGACTGATAATTTCTAAAAAGATAATTTGGACAGGTAAAAAGGCAATAATTACAGTCATGGTTGGTTGGTTGTGTGATTTTTTTTTTTTTATTATTATTTTTTAAATCCCTGAGCTCAGATGAAGTTGCTAAGCTTAAGCATTAGTTCTGTATACAATAAATAGCCAAGGAGGAGGCACTCACTCCTTTCAAGTTAATAGCATTGTTTGCATTGAAGGCATGCTGAATAACAAAACAAAAATGGGGCTATAATTGTGCACTGCAGTTTACCAGTAAAAATGGAACAGGGAAAAGTTTAAAGATAGATATTCAAAACATTAATCTAGAAGAAAGTCTGAAGGCCGAGTGCAGCTGCAGACTGGATGAATGCAGGTTTCCTGGTATCTAACAGCATTAATAGGCTTTCCATGTGACGGCCATTTCACTGTGACCCCCTTAACAATTCTGAAGTATTAGACCATTATGTCTTAAGACTATAATGTTCAGGCACTCTAGCTTTTAGAAAGAAGAAAAGGATGTAAAGGTTGGAAGCACAGCAGAGCTAAAACATTCTTTTGTAAAGAAGGGCTGTAACAAATGAACATCAGAGGTCAGGTTTCCTCACGGAAGAGATAAAATCAGGAGTGGAGAGAGGGCAGCAAGGCACATGCAGTGTGTACATCAGCACTGTGTAATAAATTGAATAAAGACATAATAATTTTGCCAAGAAGCAGGTTTTTGTGTCAAGAATTTTAGACCTGTGACAAGGAGGAGGAGAGTTTTGGGATGCTTTTAAAATCAGATTACAGGCAAAATATGGAAGCTTTACCTATAATCGTATGTGTTTCAAAAAAGGAGAATTCTAAAAGCAGGTGTAGATCTGAAGTCAGCAGGGTCAGTATAAGTGTCTGCTCTGTCAGGGCCACTAATAACTGGCCCTAAAATACTTTGCTGCTTAAAACCACTGTTACACCTGTGCATTAACCATAAATCACTGGAGTGGGGTGTGCATTGCTGGTTTTCACTGTTATTTAATTTGGACTCATAAATGGGTATAGCTTTAAAAGGCTATTTGACAAAGTATATATTGGCTTAAAAAAGACACCAGCAGTTCTGAAATGTATTCTAATAATGGCTCCATCTGCAAAAAACATCAGGAAAGTATTTTTTTCCATTGCAAAATGCTGTGCTGCTTCATCGCATACATAACTGACAGGCACCCTACCAGAAGCATTAGTGCTGGATCCATACTGCTTGGCCTGCCTTTCTCTGTTCATTTTGGCTTATTTGTTTTTCCATCTCTGTGTTACCTCAGGCCTCTACTAGAATCTTTTTTCACACACAGGCTTTCGTTTTTTTTTTTTGTTTGCCCCTGCTCTTCTGCCTTTTTGCTGTCACCGAGCATGCTAGCTTAGCTAAGTTACACCAGAACTGATGTCAGAGTATTTATCTTAATCTTAAAAAAATAGATAAATTCTTTCTTTCCTTTGATGATACAAAAATCTTCTAAAACATTTAATTTCCTGTATCTATCAGACTTGATATTTTGTGTAAAGGTCAGTGACAAAAGTATATTTTGCTTATTTACAAAAATCCAACATCTGCCTGTGAATTACTTTATTTTTATAAAGTAACAGCTTGAAATTGGCTTTTTAAATTGAAAGTTTATTGCTAAAATGAGTTCAGTGGGTTGGAGCATTTCACTTGATTAAATATTACCAGACTGCTGTTACATGCAGAATTAAAAAAAAACACATTTAAATGAATATTCTGGATAAATGAGCAGTTCCTTCATATAATTCTGTGATTCTAAGATGTGGAAGTAAATCTAAGCAAAGAATCTTTTGTCTCCCTTGTGCTTTTATTTTTATTTTTTTTAAGCATTTCATCAGTTTATAGGTTTATTTTGCTATTTGCAGTGGTTCACAGTGGACAAATATGCTGTGAGCAAGCTGGTTTAATGACTTGATTGCTGGAATGGTAGAGGTTTCACCTTGCCATGATAGAGTACAGCATACAACATTGCTGAGCAGGAGTCAGGAGAGGGAAGGTAAAACTCTGGGTCAGAGACTATGTACATGCTGCTCTGAGGGCTATGATTTTAAGATGAGCAAGTTTCAGCAGAAGGTATGGTGTCTTTAAATACATGTGTTTACATTTGGATTTATAATCTTGATACTGTAAGGCATGGTTTCTTAAGGTATTTCCACACTCTGAATTTAAGCTTTTAAAAAAAATATATATATGCATATACATGTGGTATGTGGAGAGCTTTTCCAAAGGGTTCATCAACAAATACTGAATACAAATAGCACTTTTCCTAATGTTACCTGCTTTTTAGAGTTAAGCACAACTACTTACAAATAAAATGTCTGTTACATTCTCCTACAGAAGTGCAGCTCTGCTTATCAAAAATCCTTTTGTATAACGAAGGAACAGAAGGGTGCATCCACAGCTCTCTCTGCTCAGTGAAATAACCTGATGTTTGTTTTCCAGGGGGATGAAGGTGTGTCTCAAGGGGAAGCACACAGTCTTGTGGATTATTTTTAACATTCAGATCCCAGGGCAAACATGACTTTAAGATAAACAGCTTTGTCCTGGAGACAGTGCTAAGCAAAAAAATACAGAAATTTTTAATGACTCTTTAAAATTAGAGTCCCTCTTTATTTTTTTCTAAAATAGAACCACACTGTAACTGCCATATCATGTATAAATAACTTAAACATCGCATGGCTGTGTGCCATCCAATAATGACAGCACTGTCTTGCAGCTACTTTCTGTTAAATTCTACAAAATTAATGAGAAACTCTTGGGATGGGGAACCTTACTATGGCTGAAAAGAAACATAATTAACCCTTTGAGTGCCTTAAAATGCATCTTGTTTAATAAATAGGCACTCACTTGGATTTAGCAGGCATACAGCATGTTTTGATTCAATCGTTGGAAAAAAATATTACCAAGTGACGATGCCCTGGGATTTCTGAAACTTTGAGGGTTACTTCAGTCTGTTTTTGGACTTTTTTAAACAGGGAACAAAATTAAAACATCTTTGAAAAACTCTTTTCCATACTTTGATTATTTTTACATGATGGACTTAACCAGATTGCAGTGCAAAATTATCATTAATCTTCTGAGACAACATAACTGGCCTAAGAATTCTAGAGAGAAAAAGAATACTTAGTTACCATTGTATGTAAAATAATTTGCTTTATTAAGTATAAATTTAGCAAGAGAAACACATTTATGTGTATTCACCATGACACGTTTGTCCCTTTTATAAGGCAGTGACAAAACTAGTGAAATACAGTAAAATGCAATAAAAATACAAATAAACTGTTTAATTAGCTCATTACATATTAAAGATGCACAGTGCAGGCAACTGTATACTAAAGACTTAGTATAAATGATGCAGTTTAAACTTATTTGAAACCTGCATCACAAAAACAAAGCTCTCAAATTTAAATTGTACGCGTACAGCCTTAGTTACCTGGAGCTTAAGACAAATGGGATGCTTTTCCCCCCCCCCCCAAGAGGAAAAATGTAGTTTAGGTGCAGGTGGTGCTGAGAATACAGAAATAACAGGAGTCTCATTCACCAGAAGCGAGTAGAAAGTGACTGACATTTTTATTCAGAGCTGTGCATCTTTAGTATTGTAAGAGTCCCTTTTACTGAAGAATGGAATAATATAATTTTCTACTTGGATATTAACTTGCTTGAAATAACCAAGAGCATTGCCTGGTCTGGCTTTGAATGTACACTGTACTGAAATGACTGAATTTTATACATTTCTTTTAGACATTTAACTGCAAAGTAAAATTGCTAGTTAACTGCATCCTGACTGTAGAACTCAAGTACTAAATAAACTCTATGCCTATTAGACCCGTTTTTCTCAGACTGAAGTTTCATCATAGCATTGAACATAAGGGTAGTTTCTAGCCACAGCATTGACAGTCAGCTGTCTGGCTCCCCTAGAAGGATATCCCTAAAGCCTACTGTGTAAATGGATGCTTCATAGTGCAGAGTAAAGATGAAAGCAATTACCTACTCCTCCGAAGCTGCAAGACAATTTGGAAGCAAGGTGACCAAGCACTGACATGTAGGAGAAGCAGACATATACAGCAGCATCACTAGCAACTCGTTCTGCTTCCTACTGTCTCCATGATTACAATTTGACATGCAGTGAAGAATTAAATTTAGAGCAGCCATACAGTTAAACTGACCATTCATTGTAACTGTTGGACCACGCTAGAAAGCAAACTAACCTGCACAGGTAAAAAAAAAAAAAAACACCCAAGATTTTTCTTGCACAGTCTGTACTTCTCCAAAGCATAGTATCAGGATATAGTATCAATAAAATTACATCTTTATCTCACATTCAAAGCCCCAAGAGTCACACGATATTCTTAATCACAACTTTGATTGTGGTAAAGCTGATGCAAGAACGCCAAGTAATTTGCCAAGTCCATAAATTGACCTGATTTGAAAATCCATGGCTCAGAGTTGTTGAGTCCAGCTGATGCAGCATACCTGTGATCTTCTAACTCATCTGAAATTGTGTTTATACAAAGAAAGACTACGCTAAGCTAGATGGCCGTTGAGGATCTTCTTGGCATTGATTAACTAATGGCAGCAATTTGCCTTCCTCATGAAGCCTCTGAATATCCATAGCACCTCCAACAAAAGTCCCATTGACAAACACTCTTGGGACCTATCAAGAAAATGAAAATGGCATCAGTTACATCTTGGGAAAAAAAGATGAAAGTCTAAGCAAGCTCACATGGGCTCTAGTGTACACACAGTAGTTATTTTCTTACACGTGCATATTCAATGAGATGGAAAACTTTGTTCATGTGCTCCTCATAACTGGGATAAAGTCACTGCATGGGAGATGCTAATAAAATAACTGACTCAAGTGAGACTATATGAATTAAGAGATTAAAAAGGCGTTAAAGACAATGGATTATGCCCACACCAATGAATACTGACATTGATACCTGAATTATATAAGTAGCAGTATGGAAAGGATCACCTCAAGGGGACAGCCTGAGGGTCTCAAGAGGAAGAGACAATACAGAACCCTTCTGCAGTACCTTGACTTCAATTTAGGAGCCCGTGTCCCAAGTTGAGATTAAAATGAAGAACTTGTTTCTCAGGGGTTATGACCATATCATGCGTAGTTAAGTTCTTACTTTGCATTTTACATGTAAGAAAATACACTTACTGTTCTCCCACCAGTCATCTGTTCGAGAACGTCTTGGAACTGGCTTCCATTTGTATTCATGTCCAGTTCCACAGCTGTATAATGTACATTCATACTCTCAAAAACTTTTTTTGCCATTTTGCAGTAGAAGCATGTCGTTTTAGAGAAAATCACCACACAGTTGTCTGAAATAACCTCCTGTATGTTCAAAAGAACGTTTAAGTCAGCGTGGTTGGTTTTTAAGTCAGTGTACTTTAACAGTATCTAACAGTCATGAGAAAACATACAGAAGTTAAAAATCTGCTATTATGGTAACGAAGCCAGGGAAATTGTTCTCTGTAAAAGGCTTTCTGAGGTATTTTCAACAGGGACAATGAAGTTCCCAGCCATGCTACAGCAAGGGCTGGCTACTTCTGAAGAATCTTCCAAAACACTAGTTTTTAAGATAAAGTGAAAAGCTAGTTTAGCTTTTAAATCTTCCCAATACTTCTAACCTAGAGCCACAAGAATCTTAAGGCAAGGAATGAATTACTTTTCTTTAAAAACAAGGAGCAGAACAGTGACTTCTATCAAGCCAAAAAGGTATCATCACCTGTATGGTGGGTGCAAAACATAACCACCTCATGTTTGTTCTAAATACCTCTCTGGTGGCCTAGGACCTCCTTTAGGGATGCACCCCATCCTTTCACATCAGAACCAAAAATTGCTTCCTAGCCAACTATCAGGAGTCAGACTGTCAACCTCAGAAATGCAGCTGCACTTCACCCAATCCCAAAGAGCATTTGCACAAAGTATAGTAGGCACTGACGCGCAACTTCAGCAGTTTGCAGAACTATTTAGGAGATGAAGAGACTCTTCCTGGTTCCACGCTCTGTTCTTCAAGTAAAATACCTGGAATCCATTAAAACCTAGCACTATCTGACTTTCAGGAATTCTATGATCTTGTAGTGGCAGAAGTGAAATAGAACGATTAAAGTGGAAAAGGCCTGTAAGATCATCATGTCCAACCATCAACCCGATCGTGCCATGACCACTAAACCATGTCCCAAAGTGCCACAACTACACGTTTTTTGAACACCTCTAGGGATGGTGACTCCACCACTTCCCCAGGGAGTCTGTTCCCATGCCTCACCACTGCTTCAGGAAATAAATTCTTCCCAGTATCCAATCTAAATCACTCCTGGCACAACTTAAGCCCATTTCCACTCATCCTATTGCTAGTTACTTGGGAGAAGAGACCAACACCCACCTCACTCCAATCTCCTTTCACCAAGTCCTAGAGAGCAATAAGGTCTCCCCCAGACTAAACTATCCCAGTTCCCTCAGCTGCTCCTCGCACGACACGTTCCCCAGACACCTCATCAGCTTCGCTGCCGTTCTCTGGACCAGCTCCAGCACCTCAATGTCTTTCTGTGGCACCCAAAACTGAACCCAGTACTCAAGCTGTGGCCTCAGAGGAGAGTTGGCATTAATGATCTCTACCAGAGGCACTGCTGGCACCTACGAAGCTGCACATGACCTGCACTTGACTCCAAAGATGAGCAGAATGATCGTGGAGCACGTGGTACAGCCATCAACTGTCACGAAATGGTGCTAACCCTGAGCTGTCTTTTGAGTCCCAGACCTCCTGCTGCCCACCAAACAAGCTCCTGCAGTTATTTAGCTCAGCTTTCTCTACTCATGAGGCAAACAGGATGTGCCAGCAGCAAGCACAGAGACAAAAAGGGCTCCAAGTGGGAGAAAGAAATATGCTATTAATTTACTATAAATTCAAGGTGATTTCAGGCTGCCATTTAGCATCAGTAAATATAATTAAAAACAAACAAACAAACAAACAAACAAATTTTGTCTTTAAACATTTAACTCACTTGGTCTCAGTCACTAAACAAGGTTTAACCCCCAATATTGATAGCAGTATTAAATTTGAGTAGAGGTCTGAAAATGGATGCAGCCTGGGAAGATCAGATTCCAGGGTGGTGGATAAACAATGCTGCCAGT
Organism: Merops nubicus; assembly: GCF_000691845.1. Taxonomy (NCBI): domain Eukaryota; kingdom Metazoa; phylum Chordata; class Aves; order Coraciiformes; family Meropidae; genus Merops; species Merops nubicus. The sequence continues at coordinate 411 of NW_008616888.1, read as the reverse complement.
ATTACTTCATAAATGTAAGAATCAGCTTTGACATACAGAACTAGTGACAGAAACTCTCTGTATAAACCAAAAGAGCTTTTAAGGGATTATGGCTTTTGGAATGTTGGAAATAAGTAAGAATGGCATAAATAACGTTACCTGTATTTGGTTCACAGCAGCAGCGTTAGACAGTGCCACAGAAGCAGACTGACTATTCCCCATTCTAAAACTAAAAGGAAATTCAAGTCATATACTTGAGCGTTCAAACAAACAACACATTTTATAGCTCAGGAACTAAAGCCTGGTTTTGTACAGTTTTGTTTAAATACTCTGCATTTTCTCCATTACATGTAAGTTTGCTTCAGATGCAGCACCTACAGCCACAGGAGCTCTTAAGTGCCTGCTGGAAGATAAGAACGCCGTGGTTGATGT
>NW_008616887.1:31055-36486 GCF_000691845.1 Merops nubicus | reverse complement strand
TTAAATAGAATCCACAGCTGTGGCACACTTGTGACTTGAAATGGTGTACTAATGAGATGCAGACATGTCTTGATTTTACTGTAGCTGGGATGTTTTCTCTATTGGTACCCTGCTGTAATAAAAATGTGTGCAATATTTTTCATAAAGAAAGTTAGAGACAGAGAATCCAAGAATAAGATGGTATCCTTCCCAAAGATGAAACTATGTTTTTGTCTTTGTAGAAGCAAAAAGCTGCATGACTTAAGTTAATCATCAGGTAGGGTCAGGCAGACTTCTTTTTTGGTATAATATCCCTCTCTTGACAGGACTGTAGAAGTGTTCTGCCTTCCACTGAAGCACCTGACATAAGCCACTCTAGAGGAAAAAAGTATGAGAAGGAGTCTTAGGTGACCTCTTTTATAAGAGCCTAAGATATTAAATGCTTTTTTGTTTTTACTCCTTTTAAGGAGGAAGCCTTTACAAGATGTGAGTGTTTTACAGGATACATCAGACAAAATTTTTTATTGACAGCACTGATGATCAATTCTGATAAGAAATTAAAGGCTCTGTTACGTTTTCATTAAAGCTTTATTTAGTTACTATAAGAATAGGACTAGGATTATAATAGTTTTCACACTGACCATTACAGAAAATATAATGTTCTGTAATTAGCTGTTTGCTTTTGCTCTTCAAGTTTGTGCTAAACTGACTGCTTGAACTGTAGAAATACTTATCAAACACTTGGTGTATTTAAGTAGCGTTTCAGAGTTGAGATTAATTATAAGTTTACCTATACACTTCCAATTTTGTTAACTTAAAATATTTCTAGTGAGGCATCATTTTGGCAGCCATCTGCTTTTACTGCATAGTTACAGAAAGGAGGGAGAAATGAGTCTCCAACCTTAATCATACATACTTTCATCATTAAAGGCTTATTTTTTGTGCGGAGACGACTTGTCAATTAATACGTAATTTGTTAGAGACAAGGTCCCCTAATAAGCCTTTCTAATCTGAAAACCTATGACTGTCAAGCTCATTGGTGCCCTTTGTTTTGCCTCATTAGTGAAATGACACATTATTCAAACTTAGGGACCTATTTGTGGGTCAGAAGTGAATGTTGTAGCAGCCTTCCAGTAGCTGAACAGGGGGTGAAAGAAAGCTCAGATGTGACTTTTTACAAGGGTTTGTAGTTATAGGACAAGGAGTAATGGGTTCAAACTGTAAGAGGGTCAATTTAGATTAGAAATTAGGAAGAATTTCTTCACTATGTTGGCGGTGAGACATGGGAAGAGGTTGCCCACAGAAGCTGTGTATACTTCTTCCCTGGATGTGTTCAAGATGAGTTTGGACAGGGCTTTGAGCAACCTGGTCTACTGGGAGGTGTCCCTGCCCATGGCAGGAGGGGTTGGAACTAGATGATCTTTAAAGTCGCTCCCAACCCAAACTGCACTCTGATCTGTGTATAGACACCTTGCTTCTGAAGAAGCATCACTGCCTTTGAATAGGGTCTCATGTAGTGTTTTGATCACCTACATTCAGGATTCAGCCATACAACAATGTGTAGATGCTTATAAGATTTACAAATTTCATCCACTTGTGCAAAATTATAGTGCTTTATTAGTGCCTCATAGTAAGTTTCTATTCCCTGTGTTGCGGTATACTTGTTGAGTCTTTAGGTTGCTTTGCTTCAGGATGAAGCAAGGAATTAAAATAATTGTTTTTCAATCAATAATTCTTATTTTTTAATTAGCCTTCAGCTGTTGTATGCTAATAATCTTCTTTTGATTGTTTCTTCCATGCTCAGTCAAGCCATCTGACTCTGAAATGTCAAAACTGCTTTTGATCTCTTTGGTGATCTAACATTAAATATTCACCAGTACTTGCTTTTGCTACTACTCCTAAATCGCTAGTGTAACAGGGAGATGGAAGATTCAATACCTGTTCTTTAAATTTAACACATTTTTTGCAAGATAACCTCCCACTGCTATACTCTGTGAAAGGGCACGATCTATCCATTATTTTAATGCCTTTTGGTGCTGCCTTCCAGTTTGTTGCTCTAGTGATGACAAACCTTTTCTCCAGAAGCAAACTGTCCTTATTTTTGTTAATTGTTCGAATTAACTCTTAAAATCCACTCTTTTTTTTTAGATAAGAAGGGCCTGTTTTTAAAATGCCATCCATTTGTCTCCATCCATACAGGTGAAGCCTACCCCTGTTGATGCAGGTAAAAGGTTCAGAGTGGCTGCGATTTCCTTGTGCTTTGCCTTCATCCTCTCTTTGGGTAGAAAGTGCAAGGATGTTCAGCCATAGGATAATGTGTACTAGTTAAGTCGATAAATGTCCCATATGAAACACCAGTCACTAAAGTGTGTCAGATCATTGTTCTTATGGTCAATGTCCCTACTGTGTGTAACTAATTTCCTAAACTACTCACTCTATACATTGGGATGGGATATGTTCTCCAGATGTTCTTTTGTGCTCTGGATTCACCCTGACTCTTCCACTTATTTGGGTTGATTTTGTTTTATTCTGCAAGACACAACACAAGCTCTCTTTATCTCTCAGTCTTCAATCAGAAGAGGACAGAATGCCTGGTGCCATCTCAGCCAAAGAAGGTGAAAAACTCTAAGGAGGTTGGGGATATATGAGGCCTACTCAGGGAATTATGTTTACTGGTAAATTACCCTGCCTTTGTCATGTTTGAGAGGTTAGTCAGCATTCATATTTACACAATGCATGCTTTAAACAGTGTTCACACAGCTATATTTAGGTGGGTGTCTGAGTTCCTCATACCAACAAAGGCTGCAAGCCCAAGCACCAAGTTCTGCATCCACAACATGTACCACTGCTGTGGCATGTGGTTTCACTACAGTGACGGTGTAACTGGAGCTCCAGGTAGCCACTCAGCAGCTTTCAGAGACAGGCACTTCTCAGAGGTGTCACCAATATCCTGCAGAGTGTGCCCTGATCGCAGTGTGGAGGCTCCATGACGGCAGCTTAGAGCAGGTTTTGGTACTACCTGGTTCTGCCTTCTGAAACCCGCTGGTGGGAGGCCTTTACTCCACTGGATCTATCAGCACAATTGGTGTCAGGAAAGAGATGAAAGATCTCATTCTGAAGGCATTTCTGTAAAGAGATGAAATATAGTAGTGCTGACAGGAAAGACTTGGGGTGAGAGAGGGACAGTTTTCTATATTTGTTACCTGATTAAGATCAAATTCAGGTTATAACTGCACTGAATTTAGACTGTCACATAGCAATATGCCATCCTGAGAGGTTAACTGCTTTTGGCCACTCTTCCTTTGGTGACACATCCTTACTATCCATACCACAGAAACCATCAACGCTAAGAACAGCACATACATAAGGAGGGAAGTGTAACAGTGTGTGTGTGTAGGTGCCTGTAGGCTTAGAAGCTCATCCTGGGAGCATCTTGAGAGCTAGGTACAGAATCAGCCCTGGACAGGATTCTCCACAAGTGAGAACAACTTAAACATCCCCTTGGAAGGTATTTTAACATAACTGGAAAGGTCTGCAATGTGATGAACAGAAATGGATGCGATTTTGATAAAGCTGAAGGGTTTAAGTTGTTGAGTTTTTTTATCAAAAGTTTTTACTTTGATAAAGCTGAAGAAACTTAACAGTTTCTTCAGATCTAGCAGACAGGTCTAAATGAATAAATGGTTTTGAAGGCTTTTGTAAACTCTCTTTGTTCTGCTTTTCTAGGCAAATATACCTCCTGAAGCTGTTATTTCTGTGCTTGTTGCAGCTATACTAAAGATTCCTGAAAAGAGGCAATGATTTCTTATAATTAGGGAGGTGCAAAATATGTGGTGATGATGGTCTGTCATCACATAGAAATGCAAATGAAGAATACTGTGTAGGAGCTACTCCTATTTTTTCTTGACGTGACAGCTGCGTTCCTCTGGCATGCAATGCTGGTGAGTGGCCAGGTCCTCTGAATAGGCCTCCACCTCTCTGCTAAAGTATTCTGATTAAGGCAGGTGGAGGACTGGACCTACAGGTGCATCCCTGTGCAGGTAGAGGACAGTCCACCCTTAGAGGGAGGGATGTCTCCAGGCAGTGGCACTGCAGCAGCCACTCTGTGAAGCCAGGTCTGTGGTCTGAACAGTGCTGTCTGTGATGAGGTGTCACGAAGTTTAGACCATGGAGGAAACTAAACGAACCACAAGCATTGCTGAGGTTATTCTCTGCTGGCCCTTCTTCAATCAGTCACTTGGATGTTCTTTTTGTGCAAGACGTCCACTATAACAATCATATCATGGCAGCTCTCTATCCTTTGACAGCCTGAATGGCAGGGTGAAAAGAGAAATAAAGAGAGCGGCAGTAGAAACGGCAGAGGAATAATAGGCAGAGTTACTGTCAAAACTTCAGTTTTCGGAAGAAAAACTTTGTTTCCCTGTGTCTTAGGATAGGCTACCATTCTTCTTTTGATTCTGGAAAGCATACATTCCTCTCTGTAGCATCCAAAACACTGTGTTATAGCTTCCCTGTGTACAGGATAATATCTACCTGCTGTTAAAGGAAATTCTGCTTAACAAGTACATTTCCAGTATAACTCCTACTAGGTCACCAACATAACTGCTCTGAATCTTGTCAAAGAGACTCAATTTTGTGGTATACACTGAAATTTCAGTGTATACCACGTTCAATTAGTTCCAGTTCTGCAGCTTCAGTGAATGGCATTTGTATGTGTCTGTGAAACAGCTTGCAAGCAACTATCTCTCCCACAGCTGATCTTTGGAGAAATACAGAGGTAAAATGTCAGGGCCAGTGCTCCCATTTCTGTAAGTTTCACTTGTATTTGGATTGTTCTCACATTGCAATTTTTGATACTTCTAATCTCCTTCATTTGAATAATTTCTGTGTATTGCATTGTACAAAATGCCATAGTTAAGTCCTTGGATACATAAATAGGAAACAACAGAATTCCAAAATAGTTAACATAAATAGAATTGAGAAAAATAGTTTAATGAATCACACAGGCACTACACTGCGTTTAATTATCATACTCTCAGCCTGAATTCTTATTTTGCTGCGCAAAATGACTGGCAATAACATATTTTGCATTTTTATAAAATAACTAGACACAATCTTCTTAATCAAATGATAAAATACTAAACATTATAATTTTAAATTAAAACTTGATTTTTTTTTTTTAGTGTAAAGAGGTAGTTTAGTCAAACAGCCTTAATTTTCCAGTTACAGTGAATCTGTCATTTCTTATAATATAAAGGGACTCCAAGACTCCTTTATCAGAGTGCAATCTTCTTTCCAGTGAATGTGGAATACTATAAAGTTCAAAAAAAATGCGTTTCTAATTCACATCACATGTCCCTTGAAAACAATATCATGATACTTAAAGTAAGTTCTGTATAGTATGCTAAACTTCATGAACAAAAATATTGTGTACTTTTATTATGGGAAAGAG
>NW_008616887.1:0-31024 GCF_000691845.1 Merops nubicus | reverse complement strand
TATGAGCACTTCACAGTCACTGCAGTGATGTATTTGACAGTAATCCAAATTCTATCGTTATCACATGAAAATCTTCATGGAGTTTGATCTCAGTAGTGAGACAGAACTGTTTGTGACTGCGAGTCTCTCTGAAATTGCTCCTCTCTTGCTCCCTGGCTGTGGGAACTCTAAATGGTTGTGACTGAAACTGTCTGGGTAGTTTAAAGAACAGTTTGTTAGTATTTGCCCAGATTCTAAATAAAGTTACAAAGCTTGCCACTGCCTTATTTTGATGGTCAGTTCTAGTTTTGTCTACTGGTGTACTGTAGTGAAGCTATAAAGACATTGTTTCCTTTAGCGCATGCCTGAAATTTCCCTGTCCAGGTATACAGTGCAATAATAAATACATGGTATTTCAGTCTTAAAAGAAGGGACCCTTAGCGAAGAGATTATGTTGGCTTTTATAAAGATGATGCTCTAAACCCAAGCTTTTCTTCAATAAGAGCAGGATGAGAATACAACCTTACCAACATTCTAGTTGGAATAAATGCTTTTCTCTTGCACAGTAGATAAATTCTATTTACATTATTTAATGTATGATACATGCATGTTTGACTTTATGTAAAAGATGCTGAAGCATAAGTAGAGTAGAGTTTGCAGCAAATTTTCTTTGTTACACAGTTTTCCCCCTCAGCTCTCCTCTGCTAGCAGCACTGTCTCTCTGCCCCTTTCAGTGACAGAAAGTAAATTTTTTCTCTGCTGGTCCATTATGTAAAAGGCAAATAATTTAAAGTAAGAAAACAAATATCCTTTACAGGTCTGGTTCATCCTCTATCTTCTTTTATGTATGCACACATCTCTTGAAACTGAAGAAGTGGTTTCTCTGTCTGCCACATACCCCATTCACTCTTGTTTAAAATAACTTGGGATAGAAAGATAAGACAGAGTCTGGGCTGATTTCCTGGGGATGAAGTGTGAAGCAAAACTAATGTAACTTTTTTTTTTCATATCAGTATTCAGGCTGCAGGGGTGAGCATGGTAAAAGTTTACCAAATAAACAGAATAAATGCAGAATTCGCACTTCCAATATGTTTGTCAGAGAAAAATTCCATTTGTATTTAAAATTAAAAATACTTGCACACATGGAGGATCATTTAAGATAAATAGATTTAATATTTATGCAAATGCAGTTCAAATGCTGCTGGTGATATGTGATAAATATCTTTAATATGAAAAAGCTTTTTGTTTTGTAGCCAGTGGTTTTTATATTATTTTGTAAATTTTATCTTTCTTCTAGCATTGGAGAATGATGACTATGTTAAATCTGAACACCACTAACAAGCCATGAGCAGATAAAAGTACGTTTCCCAAAAAGACACCTTCTGGGGAGGATTTTGTACTGTAGCCAGATTCCCTTCCCTTTTTTTTTTCTTCCACTTCAGTTTCTGCCTCAGTTCATGAATGTGGCTTCTAGAGGCAACTGTAGTAATTTATGTTGGGTGTTCAAGCTCTCTCTTTTTATTTTTTCCCCTGTGGTTTCCAGAGGTCAGAAGGTAAGCCCAAGAATAAAGCAAGATGGGTTAAAGAGAGGAATACTTTTAAATGAGAATAGGCAAGGGGAAAGAAAAGAAGTGCAAAGCAAACACCGAGGAGAGCAGCACCAGGTGGGTAGCGAGCGGGGTGCGACCAAAAGATGGATTTTTGGACTGCTCCCATCTCACCAAACTGAGGTGAACGGATTACAGATCCATATGTTAATCCTGAAGACGTTACACCAGAGAGTGCTCCCTTGAAAGAAGGGAGGGGTCCTTGGATGAAATTCTGTCCTCATTTGTATCCACTTGGCAAGATAACAGAAATAACTGCATACCCAGATGCTGTTTCTCTGTTGCTCCTCTTACACTACAAATAAACTCAAGATGCAAATGAGATTGTGGAAGAATAGCTTCCGAAATCACAAAGCCTTTTAGTTTTTTAATTCCTTTTAGTGCACTTTATAACAATGTATAGAGTGACTCTTAGGCTTGTAACTGTTTATTTTCTTTTTTAATAAAGTTCTGCTGGGAACCAATGTAGTTACATTGCCATAAAATTTGTTTGTTCCTTATGCCCAAGAATCTTCTCTTGTCATTATTTGTGCCCTTTAGTACTATAAAAAGAGCAGAGACTTGCAACAGACTGGTGTGCAGCAGAGATACGCTGGCTTGCTGAAGCTGTTTGTCATTCAGGAACATCATTATGTGGTAATATTTGAAGTAAGAGAACTTGTACCTACAAGAAGAGTAGTGAGTCACACTCCTCACCATGAAAGAAAAACAAAAAATAGCTCACTCTTACTGATCTAAAATACTGCTTTTCTCTTGCTGACAGAACAAAGCACAGTTGCATTGGGATTTGCTGACTGTATACTGTGAACAGCAAACAAGTCTGGTTAGGATTCTTTTCTTCCTCTGCTTGTTTAGGACTTATGTTGTCTTTGCATTAGAAGCCTGTAGTGCTTACAGCCTCTGTAAGGTTGAAATGATGCTTCCTTTTCAAACTGAATTTATGGTAAAAATGTTTATAGAATTCTAGGAGAGACTGCAAATATCTGTAGGTGCTTGTTAGTTTACTGAGTATATTCACTTGATATGTGATACAAATAGTTGCTATAAATCAGTATCTTCTGAACTTTATGCCATGCAGCGCAAGGGGAGAAACATTCAGAATGTTTTTTTTTTGTGAGCCAAGCAGAAGAATTGCTAAACTGGAAAGCTGTTTGGCCACCTAAAGATTCTTGAGTGTGGGGGCTTCTCTGGTTAGCCTGAAAGTATGTCCTGAAACTAGCTAGCTTCTTACACCAAGTCACTCCTACCAGCAGTGGCTTTTACATGGTAATATGGAACCATCTTTGAGCACTTGTTATGTCAATACTGTGAGAAATACACAATAATGCTTAACAAAGACACTGTCCCTAGCAAAGGAATACTAGATGTGATTTTTTTTTTTTTTCCTTCTTTCTGAGTGTGTGTCCACACCTGTGTGACCCATGACAGATACCTTGATGAGAAGTAGGAAAGCATAGCAGTTCACTCAGAGATGAACCTGCTGGAAATGCATTTTCCTCTTCTAAATTTCTGTATTTTTGATATATTTGTGCCTTGTAGTTTTTTTGCATGCTCTGCTTATTTATTTTTAGAAATTCTTTGAATCATTAGTTTGTGCTTCAAAAAGTTATAAGAATAATTTACCTGCTGAGACCTACCGAGAGTAAAAGAGCAATGGAGAAACAAACAGTAAAAGCCATACCTAGAGATCTGTTGTCTGCCCGGCTTCACAGAGGTGGACATCTCCCCTTGAGTTGCTATGAACTTTTGCCTAAGTTCAGATTGAGCAGAAACTGACTGAAAGCCTTCTTATATTACAGTCATGTAGTAACAGAACAGTTCTTTGGGATTGTCAAAAGTGCAAGTTGGTTTTTTTTTCTTATGGTTTATTTTCTCTGAGGTAGACATCAGTGCAGTCTAACAAGTGAAACTGTGGCATCACAAGAACACAGATCAGCTGTGTGTTGAGATGTCCAAGTATCCTGAACACTAGATGTAAGTGGAGCCACCCCTCCATTCTGCACCAGCTGCTGTCTTCTGACATATGAGTCTCCTTTGATTACATCTGCAGCCACGACTAATTTTCAGTTATCAGTACATTCATCCAAAGCAAAATATATAGAATCCAATACAAATCAAAGATTTTACATGAGGTCAGATTCTGCAGTCTTTACCTGCGCTTCAACCAGGGAGGTTGCCACGTCAGCTGGAGAAAGAGCGAGAAGAGTAAATCATCTGATAACAGTTTCTGCCTATATATAGCAGCAATACCACATCCCAATTTTCATATGTTTTTAGATTTAATGAAATGTTTGAGAGTGTTAGTTAAGCAAGGACCTGAAGATATTTATTTTGCTGTTCTTTTGTGCTTCTCCCGAGTAATTTACAAATGAATAAGCAATATTCTTTAGCTCAGATATAGAAAATAAATGTATTTGGTTTCAATATACAAAGGAGACATAAGATCTGTTTAAGTATTTTCGCAGAAAGCATATTAGTAGAAGAAAAATGTCATCTATTTAAAAATGTAGCAGTTTGGAGAGAGACAGAAGCAGATAGCATTTAGAAAAGGAGCTAGGAAACCCTGGCGCAACTGAATCCTAAAATCCAGTCACATCCAAAGGAACAGCACCCAGCAAATTGGAAAGAAAGGCTTTTTGTTTTTTTTGTTTTTTTTTCTAATATGAATTCACCTTACAATATGCAATAAAGTGAGAAAACTCCAAGGTGCACAGAAATTGAGAGAACTTAATAACAGCATGTCAGGAATTCCAGTGCTTTCTGATGTAGACAGCAGAGCCTACCGGTAGGACATGTGGTGACTAAAGATGTAGCATGTAGAAGTGATGAGAAGGTGCAGTTAAATATGATGCTGAATAGGCATAAGTCATGAAAAGAAGAAATAATTGGCTGTAATAAACATGAGGGTCCATTGGATGTCTCCGTTGTTCTGTTTCAATGAAGCTGCCACTCTGTCTTACAGACTCCACTTGGTAACTCGAGAATGTGGTTTTTACGTTTTTCAGAGTTGTGCAGCAAATAACTTATTTTATGGGATAACAGCAAGGAGTATTGCACTAAAAAATGCCTGAACGGCTGCTAAAGGATTTCCCATTTTGGTCAGTGAGGTAACAGGATTCTGGGCTCCCATCCAATCTCGTTGATTTTGAGGTAACAAATACAATAGTACCATTGAAATGTCATTAAAACTAAGGGTTAGAAAATTTATAAACATAATTTTATAATGAAAAAAATGTTTGAAAAAAAAATATCTCAATTGTTTAACTAACTTGAAATGTTTTTGGTTCTCAAGAGTCTGGTTTTCAGTCAATAAGATTTTTATGGGAAAAGAAGTTATGTTTGGGCAACTCCTATGCTAGGATTTGTAACCCTATGTCACTGCTTAGTGCTAGCACTTCACTGATTCCTTTTTTTCCTGTTCTAAGAACTGCATGTACTAGTTTCTCCTTCTGTATGTTTTGGGATGAGGCATTAGAGCTGTTTCAAATAGGAATTGGCTGTAAACCCCTGGGACTTGTTTCAGAAGGACTCTCTTCCTGTGCAAAACTGGGGACTGCCGGAAGCTGGGAATCACTTGGTTGGAAGCTGCAGGTCTGTGTTTGGGTTTGTGCTCCAGCCCTTGTTTGGTCTATGCTCCTATAATTTATTTTTGATCTTCAGGGCACACTGAAATAAAATAGATACAAACAGGCATTTGAGAAACTACAGAAGATGATGGAAAGGGAAAAATTCTCATCATATGCGTCTGGGACAGGCATAAGTTGAGTAGCATTTTATTTTAGAGAAGAGTACTGTATTTTTAATTAAATGTAAATGGCCCAGAGCTTAAAATAGGTGTCAGGAAAATTAAAAGGACTATGCTTTTTAAAAACTTGCATCTAAGTTGCAAATTGCTTCAAGTCACCAGGGATCTGGGGCTCTCACTTCCATTTATTATTTGAAACAAAAACCTTCCATTTATTTCTTTAAACAAAGGTTTGGGATTTTTTTTTCTACCTTTGGGTAGGGAGAGAACAATTCATTTATGAGCCTGAATTGTCCATCTGTTTTCATTATAGAGCAAAAACTGGTCTTGTATGCTGTAAAAAGTGCAGGCAGGAGTCTAACAAGTCATGCAAGTGATGTGCTTGGAGTCTGAAAATGTCAGCCTGGCCTGGATAAGCAACACTCTGGCAGGTAGATATGAACAACACTGAATTACAGAAACAACAACAACAAAACAGTTAAAAGCTTGTGGGCCGTAATGTATTTAAAGCCACTACAACTGTAGTTTCTGTAGCAGAAAAACACAGAAGGAAAATTTTTGAAGCAATTCTATTACTCTCACGTTCGTGGAATTATTTTTTAAGAGCTTTTGGGGATTTGAATACCCAGATCCTATTGAAATTGAAGAGGACCTGGCAGTTTTTGAACAGACTCTGTTCAAAAATCTCAGCCCTCTTTAACAGGCACCAAAATTGAAACAGAAACCATTAATGAGAAAAAGCTTACCTGTTTTGATAATGGTTGAGAAAGAAGAGTTTGTGTAAGACAATGCTGCAAATAAATTTTCTGTCTCTGTCTCTCCTGTTTGGCTGCAGCTTCTTCCCTAAGAAATGTCATCATTGAAATAAGTGGGAGTCCTTGTTCAGTAGCTCCCACCAATAGTTATAAAATAGGAAGAGGATTTATAACTGTTCAGCATTTCAGCCCTGTGCTGTGTGGATAACTGCTCACAGTGCCAACCCTAAAGAACATGATTTGTTTAGACAGTGGCTTTTTGTAACCCCTAGAAAGAGCTGCGTATTCTTCAGAAATCCCTAATCTTTTGGTTATAAAACTGTCTCTGTATAGGATAGGTAAGTAATGATAGTAACTCAAAAAAAAAAAAATGCAAAACCAAACAAAAAACAAAACACAGACAAACCAACAAAGAAAATTAAACCCAGAGAAAATGTAGATTGCAAATATAGCAGTGTTTTATTAGGTTGGCTATGTTCTTGAAGTCATCCACTACGTGGTTTTGGTAGAGAAATAAAGTATCTTTTACCTCTGAGCCATTCATTGCTGTTTCAAAAACATCAAGAAATTCTGAGCAGAGAGGTAAGTGTAAGCCCCTTTGTATATCCACGAGTAAGCCAGATGCATCCAGGACCTGCCTAGGAAGTAGCTGTTGTTCTAGGACCTTGCACTGTATCCTCCTTTCTTTCCCAGACTTTCTGCTAGCAAGGCTTTTATGCCCAGATTTACTCTGGCAGAGACCAGACTAATGTAATGCATTCTCCATTCTGGAATAATCTCTGTTGACAGGCTTTGTGCACCACAGAACAAGTGGAGGTATTTGGAGGAACTAAAAGGAGAGATAAGCCAAATTCTCAGGGTAACCACTACGATGATGTGTCACTAGGCACTACAGATATTTCTGACTATGAACCCCCTTCCAATACCACCTTCCCAATCAGCCAAACAGTTTTTGCTATATTTTCCATTTAACTTGTACCCCTTGCAAACTAAATAGCTCTCAGTCCAGCCACATTGCAGACACATAAAACATTCCTAACACTTAACATAGATTTTCTGGAATTTAAGTTAATTCCCTGTGCTTGAAATCATGAACACTAATAGAGCGTAGAAAAAAACTTTGTAGGAACCTTTTAAGAGCCCTGGATATATCGTTACATTATTATCTCTGTATGTTTCTAGTAGCAACTAAGTAAATTCTTAAAAAAAAGAGAACTATTCTTATTGAATTTTTGAGGGCAAGTAGAGACAAAAAGACATCTATTTATTTTGTCTTCTCTGGATGTAAGTCTTTAGCCACATAGGACAGAATGATTTACACTTCCTGTTATTTCTGTGGATGAACTTAGTCATTTGTCTTTTGTCTGTAAAGTACTATGTGGTTCCTGTAACAGGAAAGAATGACTTATAAAAATAATATACATTTCAAAGGCAGTATGGAGTACAGCCAGTTGCTTTAACAAGCACAGGAGAAAATCCTCTAATGCTGGAACAACTGTGCTGATTCAATACTGAATAAAGAACAGATGAATAGGAAATTTGCACATTGACTCTATTTGAGAAGGCAGATGAAAAAATTCTACTTTACATTGCAAGTAGTTTCTAATAAACTAAAGAAACAGAAGATTTCATAAATATATGTGATCTGATCTGCCAAAATGCCATTGTAACATGGAGCAGTAAGTGAATGATATGGAGAAGATTGAAGATAAATATTACCATAATCTATTGCGTAAAGAATGATTTTTAATGCTCCCCTTGAAAGCCACCATGACTGAGGCTGCTTCTCATAAGGATCCAAAGAGCAAGTTGTCCCTGTTTCCAAGATGCCATCAAATCTCAGTGTCTTTCTCCGAAACACTGAACACTAGAAAAATAATATTTTTTTTTTTCCTAAGCACCTTGTGTAATCAATCACTTCATTTAGTCTGTGAAACTTTACTGATGGCAGACCAAGTCAAGGCCTGTGCATTTGCTTCCAAATACAAACCTCCTCCTGCTGCCTGGCTGATAGTGGTTACCATAGAAATGCAAAGATGCAGCATCTCCTTTCCTTTTCATGGCAGAGAGTTTAAACCCAGGTTTCTGGAGTGAGAGTACAGAAAAGGAAGAAAAACACCATTAGTTAGTTGTATATTAGTGGTTAACCAAAAAGTAGGTGGGTTTTTATTCTGCCAGGGTTTTTTTTAAATAGAAAACAAATAATTTCTGTTAGAGTTATTCAGCTTGAAAATCAAAACTGTGATCAGTTGCCACCTGGCCTGCAGTTCCACAACAGTAACAAGACTGCCATAGGCAGAAGTAAGCTGCAGTTTGGTATCCTGAATGCTCAGCATTTTTAAGCTATATCTTACTGCTGGTGGTGGTTTTAGCCCATGGAAGGTATTGCTGGACTGAATAGTTTCCAGGCTTTCGTCTACCATCCTGCTCAGAAATTAAGGAGTAAGAGCTTCCTCATGCACATAATCCACTAAACACATCTGTATCTAAATTTCTACCTGTATCTCTCCAAGATGAACCGTAGTATTTCCAGGCTGAATAGGCTGGCTTAGCAACACAAGGGCACATGCTGTCTGCAGTGGAATCTGTAAGGATATTTGGTCATTTAAGTTTTGGGAAAACATATGATGTCTGTGGAGTACTTTGGCTAGATGAGTTTCTCCTGTGGAAGAAGACAAAGTTTTCTTTCTCTTTACCGCTCTCCCCATCTTTCCTATTGTGTTTGTTTGTTTACCTGTTTTCATATTAATTCTTCCTTCAGCTATAATCTGTGTTGCAGATTTGACATTAATCTCCCTGATGGATACAAAATGGGAAGAAATTGGCTCAGTTTTACCCCTTCCTCTGTCTTTCTGCCAGCAATGCATCTCTTTACCCATGCCCAGAATCAGCCAGCTGCTGCTGATCCACCAGTTAATTCAACTGCAAAATTATGGTGCTGTGGTTTAGACTGTCTCATTTTCTCTCCTAGTTGCTTCAAGACGTGCCAAATGACAAGGGGTGAGACATCTTGCAAAGGGCAGCTCTAGAGAAGAAGGAACAGCAGGATGTCATGTCTACATCCAGATAATGTCAGAAAGCAGGGGCAGAGCAGTTTTGTAAAATTAACACACTGAGAATATGGGCTGGTTTTGAGACTTTCCTGGGGAACAAAACATCACAGGAGTGCACAGGACACATAGACAGAGCACTGGCACTACTGAGATCATAGGAGTGTGCGTCATGATTCATAAACTATTAGGAAGCAAGGCTTCATTAATTCTGCTTTCATTAAATAAATTGTTTTTAACTAGCAATGTGTATCTCTGATGTTGAGGAAGATGATTTTCTAATTAAGTACACATTTTTATTACTGCGGGGACAAAAGATATTTACAAATGGAATAAGACAGTGTCCAACAGGTAGAAAACAAGTAATCTACTCATCAATGTCTGTCTTAACCTGAGCTAAGTAGAAAGGGAAAAGGAAACCCTGTGGTAGATTTTTAGTGCTTTCACTATGCTGGTTCAAAGAATATTTTTTTTCTTTATTGTGTGAATTATACCACAATCTATCAGGGTTGCTTGGAAACAAAATTGACTATGGTGGTAACTCACTCTGGAAGCACAGGAGGCAAATGGAAGCAAAAGGTGGTGTACGGTGATTCAGTTGAACTCTTGAGCACAACTTGTTTTTGCAGTCAGTCACATATCTGCAATGGATGAACACAATTTAAAATCCCAAAACCCCAAACAAAATCTGACCACAAATGTACAGAATTCTGGTTAGCGGTGCAGGGCAGCACCATACAGGAACACAGGTAAGCGCATTCTGTCCAACCATACAGAATAAGGAACCTCTACAGCACATCATGCTTTGCAAAAATAACTAATCTGACTTCGACTCTGTGGGAAGCAGCTGGTGTTAAGCCAGTGTTGTGGGTTAACCTCGGTGGGCAGCCCAGCCCAAATCAAAGGGTAAGAGAGAGAAACTCATAGGCTGAGATAAAAACCATCTAATAGGGCAAAATCTATGCATGCAAGCAAAATAAAATGAGCAATTAATTTGCTACTTCCCATTAGTGGCAGGTGTTCAACTATTTCCAGGAAATCAGAGCTCCATCACCCATAACAGTTATTTGAGAAAAGAACCACTTCTTTACCCCTCCCCCCAGCTTTTATTGCTGAGCATGACAACACATGGTATGGATTATCCCTTTGGTCAGCTGTCCTGGATGTAGCTTCTCCTGGCTTCTTGTGCACCTCCAGCCTACACACTAACGGTGGTGTGAGAAACAGAAAAGGCCTTGACTCAGTGTGACCACTGCTCAGCAATAGCTAAAATATGGATGTGTGATCAAGGCTGTTTTGGTCACAAACCCAAAACACAGCACCAGACAAACTACTATGAAGAAAATTGACTCTACCCCAGCCAAAACTACTACAAATTCTCAGAACTAAATCTGAAAGCAACCAAAGATGTGCTTTCATCCAAAAACTGACTTAGGTCCTACTGGCAGTGCTGTTGCAAAGCAAATTTAAAGCTAATTGAATTGAATCACTAAGGAACAGCAAATCATCAGATGGATAAGCACTACAAAAAATATAAACATTTCATGTCTTCTGAAAGAAAAAGAAAAATTAAGAAAAATAAGAAAGGGTTTTACGTGACCCAGTGCTTGGCATTTCTGCAAAAAAAGTGCACCACATTTTTATGGAAAAGTATCCTTTTGAAGAACTCAGAAATGGGTCCTGTATAAAATTTACCATAAACCCACACACAGGTAACACTTAGATTATTCTACTCAGTATACAATTCTAAGATGCAGTCCCATACATTTCTAGATCAAGGCAAAAAATAATCTTCATAACATACAGCAAACGTTTAGTTGCAAAATTTAAGCGTACCTTAAAAAGAAAGGGAAAAAAATGTTATGAATCAGGTTTATCTCATTAAAACAAAGCAAAACAAAACAAACCCAAAACAAAACAAAACAAACCCAAAACAAAACAAAACAAAACAAAACAAAACAAACAAACAAACAACCCCCCCCCCCCCCACTACTATATGCCATAGAACAGCAGATGTGTAAGAAGAACTTGCCCTTCTTGTAAACAAAGAGATTATTCAAAAGTCTCAAAATATAGGGACACCCTGATATTGCTGAAAGAAATGGTTGCATGTTAAAAGCTTCTCCCATTTGTGTTTGCTTCTGTTCCTTGGTCTAATTTTTAGAACTATTGAATATCTGCAGAGAAAGCTGGTAGACACAGTTCAAGTTAATTGGACTTGCAGATGATCTGAGAATTCAGAACTGCAGGGTATAGGTGTTCCTGTTGATTATGACTTAGAAAAAATATTCCCAGAAGTTTTGCGGAGAGATTTAGATTTACTCTAGAACGACAAGACCAGAAAACTGTGAAAGGGATTAATAGTTACCAGCATTACCCTGGGCTGCTTACCTTTAGTTCTTTAGGTATATCTACTTCTGTCAAACTTAAATTTTGGTCTTATGTAAACTAGTTTTTCAGGAATTGCATATTAACTCTTTAATTTCAGCTGTAAAAAGGCAAGTTTTTTAACAAACTCACAGTCTGAGTTCTGATTTTTATCCAAGGACAAGAATAATCATGAATCTTGATGGGATTTCTTTGCTCCCTTGCAAATCTGTGACATGATGAAAAATAATGGATTTCTACTACATTATTCATGCAGTCAATAGCTGTCTTCAATATAGTAATGACTGACTTACTGACAAGGAGCTAGTTGTCACTAAAGAACCATTTAAAAAAAAAGGTCGACTTGGATGAGAAGAGAGCCTTTTGTTACATTATCTAAAGTTTGCTTTATATACCCGGACAAAAGTAGAGCATCCCAAGAGATAATCTTTCAATCTGTGTTTGGCATACTGGCTTTGTCCTTTTTGATGCTAATAACCATGACATTGGTTTTTCATTAATTCTTATGAAGTTTTGTGACCTATCACTATAATATAGTATTGACAGCCATGAATTTTAATGGTAACCAAAGACTACTTTACCTGATTTAAGCCTTCTCTAGGAATTTTTATGAGGAATAGACATCTAGCATTTCACTGTGCATTGGTTTGGGGGGTTTAATTTATCATGTGTCATCGTTACCATCTCTGGGAGTCTGTGGATCTTCACATTTCAGTTTTCTCAACAGCAGGAGACTACCATCTGTGGTTCCAGGCATAGCCTACCCCACTGTTTTGAGTTAATTAATGCGGTAATTCGTTGACTGCCTCTGTGTATGAGCAAACCTTGCCTTACCACCTGGAATACCAAGTACCATGAGTGAGCGTGGAATCTTCTGGAGGATGTTGTGGAGTTTTGTTCGTGTCATTTCCCATATTTCTATCCATTTCTGCATTGTTAAGTTAATGTTTCTCAGCATTCTTATCACTAGAAAAGTCATTATTTTGTCTTGCATGCCTTATTCTGTTTTATTCCTCTGGAGTATCAAAATCCTGTTCTTAATCTCGTGTGTGTCTTAGAACCCAAAAATATCTTGAAACCAATAGCTGTTCTTACATGGCACAATCGAAATGAAGTCATTAAGGAGTTCAACTCATGTTTCAATAGACATTTAAGGTCTGTATTCTTGAAGGTGGTTGCAATGAATCAGGTGCACATCAGTGCAATCAAGCTTCTGCAGATAAGGACCCTGAAGTACCTTTAGGTTGAACTCACATTTCTAAATGGAATTTAGGCCCATATGTAAAGGCCCTTTTGAAAATGGGAACCATCAAGTGGTCCTGGAGCCCTTCAGGTTTTGTTGTTAGCTGGCCAGAACACTGAATAGTAAACTATGTGAGAATGCATCTACATTTACACTCTAGCATCATTATTTTTCTGTACCTGATTCTTCATGTATTCATACGTAGCCTAATGTCTTGTTTCCTCTTTCTGTTGGCATGAACATTTCCACCTCATAAGGGATCATACAACTGCATTAGGCAGAGGTATGTGAAGAAAACAGAAATGAGGCATAATGTAAGTTACTTCTGTGACTGACACGGAGAGGGATGTGAAGAAACTGGCCTGGAGCAGTGGTGAATTTGAAGCAGGAACAAATCAAACTGAACTTACTAAGTAACCTTGCTGAACTATGTCTACGCAGATGTAAATTTTACTGGTTCGTGCCTGTCTCTTTAATAGAACATTGGATATAAACAACAAAGAAAATGTGGGTCCAAATATGCAATTTTTAGCCAACTTCCATATTCCTTCTCTAAAATACATTCTTGAAAATACAGTAAGAGCATGCAAGCTCACATCTATTCATTTGTTTTTATGGTCTTCTTTCTTTTACAGTTATTTCATTTCTCCCTGACATCCATAATATATGTAACAAATTTTCAGAATGCCAGTACTGTCCTTTCAAAGGTGGAAACCAAAAAGCTCTGGAAAATTACTTGATAGCTTCTTTAACTATTAATTCTGTTTGTAGTGTATGTTAAAGAATGGACTACAGTAACTGCCCATGTTTGTAATCCAGATCACAACAGTATGTGCTCTCCAGTATTTTTCATTCAGTTAGAATTAAAAATAATTTTAGAAAAAAGTATTTTATGGTTGTATTTCTTCTGTGTAGAAGAGGAACAAAACCCATTTGCACTGTATTTCTTTAAGGCGCAATTCTAAATTTGAGAAATGTCTATTTTGGGAATTAACATGCCTTGCTGTCTCCAATACAATGCATTTTTAATTGGTTTTTGCTTTTTACTTTCTTGTTATCATTCTAATTTTTCTGATTTTTAGAGATGTTTAGGCCTTTAAATTTAATGAGAAAAATAATGATTTGTTGAAATAGTCCTTAAATTAAATATTTCCTAACACTTTTCTATTAAAACAGATTGCAGGCAGATTTAAGTTTTGAAATAGAGTAACTACTAACTTACTCCTTAGGAAATTGTTTGGTCTTAGATATGAGTGTATTTGCTGACTGATACTTTCAGTTAATTTGTGTTCCAAAATGAATCTTACACTTTAAATCTACTAATTTAGCAGTTAATACCTGTCAAGACAGAGAAAATTGAGTCTCTATTTTATGTTGCATGTGGGATTTTATTTGTTTTTAAGTTTATTTGGCATGCACTAAATTCCTACCATGAAATAAGTAGCACAGCCTGTAAAAATCTGATGTCTGAAGTTCTCTGAGCTTCAGGTTTTCTTTTCCAGACATTTTAACACTGATTAACCTCACCTGCAGAGTTAAGATAGAGTGCTCTACCAGATGAAAACGTTCTGAACATATTAGCAATACTCATGCAAATCAGTTTTGATTTCTTTTCAGCTTTTTGATTTCTTTTCAGCTCATTGCTGCGAACCATGTTCATGGCAGCATCTGGTCTGACATATTTGTTTCTTTAACAAAAGAAAAAACACAACCAGACATTTAATTGATAAAACCTCCCCTTTAATACTGAGCTGAGATCACTCTTGGCTTTGTGATGACCAGTTCTGCCTCAGAGACAAAAACGCAAGAGTTTGAGTGTCCCTTTAGACTCCCATGACATGTGATGCTGGAGAGTGTGCTAGATCATCTAGCAAATCCTCTCACAAATGACAATGTCAGGGCTCCACTCCAAGCAAATACTCCAGTAAACAGCCTCTTCATCTCTTTACAGACAGAGGGACAGAGAAGGAGTATTAGGCAAACCATCTCTATTCAATCTAGCATGAGGAAGAGTAGTTTTCTGGATTTCTTCAGCCATCACCCTCTGCATACAGCTGTGGTATTCAGGTACCTGATCAGATACCTAGATGAATCAGCTTTGTGACTCAACGAACACAAGACTCAATGTTCTCCTGAAAGTGCAAGCTTCTTTTGCCCCACAAAGTGTGTGGTGTAGGGCAGTAGTCAGTTCTTCCTGAGGCTGCTGGAGTGCTAACTTCAACCTGGTAAGAATTCTGCAGAAAAGCTGGATTTAACCAGGTATGTATGTTATACTCAACTGGAAACTGTTGCCCTCAAAAGTAGGTATGTCAGTAGATTTCAAGAGCTTTATATTGTAAGTAATAATGCAAATTGCCATCAGTGAGCTTTTTTTTTTTTTTTTTTTTAATCTCAACAGTTCTTCCTGGAATACACCCAGTTAACACTCCTCTGTGCCTGGTTCTATAGTCTTAGGAAGCTGAGAAGCTGTCCTTGTCTTTGGTGAAGTAATATAAGAAAACCAGAATCATACTTATAGTAAATATATGTGTGATGGGTTGACCTTGGCTGCACACCAGGTGCTCACTGGGCAGTGCCATCACTCCCTTCATCTGGACAGAGGAGAGAAAATACAGCAGAAGGCTCATGGGTTGAGATAAGGACAAGGACATCATTCACGAGTTACTCACATGAGCAAAACAGATTCGGGGAAATTAATTTAATTTATTACCAACCAAATCAGAGTTGGATAAAGAGAAAAAAACCCCAAATGTTAAAACATCTTCCCCTCACCTCTCCCTGCTTCCTGGGCTCAACTTCACACCCAGTTTCTCTATCTCCTCCTGCCAAGTGGTGAAGTGAGATGGGGAATGTGGTCAATTCATCACACATTTCTATCACTACTTCTTCCTCACACTCTTCCCTTCCTCCAGTATGGGGTCCTGCCCACTGGGAGATAGTCCTCCATGAAGTCCTCTAGCATGGGTCCTTCCTACAGGCTACAGTCCTACAAGAACAGACTGCTGCAGAGTGGGTGCCCCCACAGGATCACAAGTCCTGCCAGCAAAGCTGCTCCAGCATAGGCTCCTCTTCATGGGTCCACAGGCCCTACCAGAAGCCTGCTGCAGCCTCCTTCAGGTGTATCCACCTGCTTCACTGTTGATCTCTGTGGGTTGCAGGGGGACAACCTGCTTCACCATGGACTTCACCACATGCTGCAGAGGAATCTCTGCTCTGACATCTAGAACATCTCCTCCCCCTCCTTCTGCATTGCCCTTGGTGTCTGCAGAGTTGTTTCTCTCAAGTCTTCTCACTTCTCTCTCCTGGCTGCTGTTGTGCAGCAGTTTTTTCCTCATCTTAAATATGCTGTGACAGAGGCACTGCCACTGTTGCTGATGGGCTTGGCCTTGGCCAGCAGCAGTCCTCTTTTGAGCTGGTTGGAACTGTTTTTGTGCAACCTGAGGGCAGCTTCCGGCACCTTCTCACAGAATTCACCCCTATAGCTCCTCTGCTGTCAACCCTTGCCACATGATCCCAATACAATATTTACATACCCTTCAGAGATGAAAAAAACCCTAATGTTTCTGCAGGGATTTTAAGCTATTATCACATGTATATGCTACAGTCATATCTAATGCCGAGGAACTGAAGTGGTAACCTGTAGCCTGGTAGTTGGGCTGAACTGCCCATTTGTAACAAAGGATTGCTCTGGTAAATCACAGAGATGTAGAGAAATGGCATTTCAGAATGAATTCATCAAAACAGGGAGAAGGTTTCAGCAGGGTGAAATGTACCACTCAGGCACTGATTGAAATGAAACTGAAGGCCTCGAGCTGCAGGTGAACAAAAGAGAGAGATAATGGTGTTTAATGGGAGTCTTGAAATGGTTTGGGAATTATTCTTTAATTTATGTTTTGATTTCTAAATGATAGTTTAATTATAATTGAAGTGGTTATAGCATAAGGATGATAGCAGAGTGTAGTCCATTTGCAGATGATTTCTGCCAGCACACTAAGGGAAAGTGGCACTAAAATGTGGTGCTTTTCCCTCTATCCTCCATTTCCCCTCACACACCTACCAGGATAGTTTACATTGCACATATTCAAATCAGAAGGAGACATTGAGATAAATGGTGTGTCCAGGAGTAGCTGTCAGTCAGCAGTGCAAAGCCATTAATGAAATAAAAAAGAGCACCCTGGAAAAAAGTAGACTTAGCTTTAACACTTAAGAAGAACAGATTGTCTGATTTAGACTCTGTTTTGTTTCGTTTGTAAAGCTACTAGAGAGAAATCAGTGAAATGGGACACAAATTTCAGTCCGGTGCGATCTGCTTGTCAACAAGAAAGAGAACATACACGTGTATGTATTGAGCATTTTTGGTACTTCTTCTATTGTGTTGTTATATTTATACATTTACTTTTGACAAAATTACTTCCATTTGTGACTGGGTTCCTGTTTTGTAATGCAGGGGGAGTATTTTGTACTTTGTAGTCTATACAGTAATTCCTGTTGCCATCAGTTAGCTTATTTTATGTTAATCTTAACAGTTTTTCCTAAAACATAGAATTATATTAAAATAAAGCACAACAGACAATAATGTAGTGATTTCTTCTGCATTGTTGTGAAATATACCATTATAACATGGCCTACTGTCTGTGTTAAGGTCAAACATGACTTTTTCTTCCTTGTGTTTCTAATAATGGAGTCTACTTGAAAACCTGTGAAACCTGTACATTGCAGACCTAATATCCTGAATATCTGTACAGTTGTTGAGGATAAGGATAGATTATTTTTGCCATTAAGTTGCTTATTGGTGAAACATTTCGAAAAAGTATCTGTTGCTAAATTTAAAGTATTATTATAACAATTTCATCTGTGGTTTCATTATCATATCCATCTTGAAGTAGAATTTCTGAGTCTAAATGAATGATTTTTAGGAAGATATCTTAACACAAAAAATAGCTCTACTATCAGAATAAGCTGGAATTAAATGAGCTAAACAAAATTAGCAAGGCCTTGGAGACTTTCAGAGAAAAAAGATATGTTCCCTTATGAACAGTGATCAGCAGGACAGAGAGATAAAGAAAGCATTCAGGGTTGATATGCATTGCCCCTGTTTGGTTTGAAACAAACCCCACTACTTTGACAGAAGCATGTTTGTTTAATAATGTGGAATATTCTGGCATTGCTCAGTAGTCCAGAGTAACAGAAAAGGACATTACTATTATGTGAGTGGGATGTAGCATAATAATTCGTGTCTTGCTGCAGACATACCATAAGTTAATATGTGTATGTGCACCCACAAACCAGTCTCTTGAACCCCACAGAACTACAAAGCAGGGGCATGGGTTAACAACATAGCAATTTGATAGAATTCACCTCTTATTCACATCTCTTTAGATGATCCTGGTAGGAATCTTTATTCCAAATTACTAATTTCACTTGTGACATTAATCCAGTTGCAGCTGCAGATTAATCTTCATTACATTACTTCAGAAAAGTCAGAAAATTCCAGTGATGGATAGTTCAAGCTCTAGACTTCTGTTTTGCACAGACATCCTACACTGATGTAGCTCTTCCATGTTAGACAAATACTGCCTTAGAACAGGGTACTTAGTTTCTTTTAGTTTTGCTTTGGTGGCTATGTGTCTGGTTTAGCAAACCACCTGGGCCTCCCTCCACAGTGTCCTTATCAAAGAAATTCAGGCACAGATGTGCACTGGCATCCAGCTTCTGCAAACCATATACACCAGACTCATGCTTGTTGTATAAACTTGAGCTCAGCTTGCTCCAGTCCTCCAGCCAGTTATTGGCTAAGCTGGAGTAATTTCTGAAGTACAAAAAAGAAACACAGGTCAGAAAAATACTTCTTTTTAGCAACAGTTTCACATAGTGTTCATTCTGCAGTAATTCAGGAACAACAAAAATCAAACACTTTGCTTCTATAATAACATTACCCTGACTTATCCCCAAATAGACTCTGAAACGCAGATATGTAAATAGTAATATTTAAAAGTATGTTTGTGCATATATTTAAAGATATTTTAAGTATTCTTCTTTGTATAAACAAAACTTAGATATCTACTGTTCTGGCAATGTATGTATTCTTTTATAATCATCATAATAATTAGTTTAGGATGAGAGTCAATTAAGAAAAAGAGAACTATCCCCCTTAAATGTATTATTATTACAAGAAGACTTTTGCCCAATAGTGTTCAGAAGATGGTCGCAGGTTGAAACATGAGGTCATATCAAGAGCAACAAATTTTTCAAATGTGCAAAGCTTTAAAAAAAAAAAAAAATTATTAAAAATTACTCTGGGTAATTGTATGGTCAAAATTAATTGACAGGTCTGAAAATATAGTTCCCAAAATTTTCTGCTTGTGTTAGGGCAAATACAACAATGCATGCTCACAGTATTTCTTTTTCCCAAGCTACCCGCTGTGTTATTTTAGTGGAAGCTGATACAGGCACACAAGAGACTTATAATGCTTATTTTTTTTTCTCCACAAAGTTTGGCTTTCACTGCTGATTCACAAAGGTTCAAGGCAGTTTGTGAACTATGGTGTTCTGTTTGGCTTCCTATGGCTTTCCATTTGATATTTGTTGCCTTAATAAATACAAAAAAAAATTCTAACCCTTAAGCCATATTATTTTTGAATCTCTTTTTTTTTTTTTTCTTTCTGAACAACGTAAAAAAAAATTGTAGAAACAAACTCTGCATCTTTCTCTTATCTCATGACCAAATATTTGGCTGAAAGAAAAATATTGAAAGGAAACTCAATTTCCTGACTGCGAAGTTCAGCATAACAAAAGTCTGCCAAATGAAGGACATGGCTCTCTGACTTATTTTGAGCACTTACTCTGACCTTTGTAATAAACTAAACTATATTAACATCATGAGCTCAGGAGTTACATCACACTCTGCACAACCTGTATCTGAGAAAATATAACTCTAAAATATTTTTTTCCCCAGTTTTCTCAGGTGGACCTGGTGGAATCCCTGACAGCAATCCTACATGGATGCTCTGCTTCCCCTGCACTGAAGTACTTCTTTCCAATAGTAACATCATTAGCAGCAGAGGCACTAGGAAATGCAAAGTGAAAAACAAGATCAGGTCTGGCCTGCGTTTTCTGAGCTCCGTACAAGTTCAGTTTTTAGACTGTTCAGCTGTGTCTGAAGGGATAGACAAGGATAGAAATTTATTCTTCTGGAGCCTTATGGAAAAGAGCAGTGAGAATTTCAAATAAACACCTCTGCTTCAGTTCTGTCATGTCCTTGGGGTTTGTCTCCACCCTCCCTTACTACAGTTCCTGTCCCACCCTCTTCAACTCAAAACTTTCTGGCCTTCTACCATACCCTTTTATATGGGGCAGTTTTGTCTATTGTTTGATGATTTGCCAGCCCAGCCTTCTTCTGGCTTCTGTTCAGCTCACATCACTTAAGACTTAGTTGAATGGATGATGTTACAAGATAAGATTTTCTATCCTTCTCTCCTCCTACTTAACTCTGGGGACACTGAGGAATGTGTAGGTTGATAACGTGGGGAAAGGTCCTCTGTAACACTTGAATACATGTCACATTTGACCCACCACACTAAGAAAGGAGAAAGTCATAGTAATCAATCCTGTAAGAAACTTGTTTTAATGGATAAGAAGATGGATAGCAAAGATGACCTATTAAGCATGGCATAGAAAGGTTACTTTTTTTGAATTCAGAAATTAAAAGCATACACAAAATGTGCTCTCTAAGCCTGCATGTGGAAGAGGGGAGAGTTTTCTGGGTGGAAGATATTGGGGCATTTGAAAGTTTATCGAAGGTATGAAGCCATGATCGCCATAATGGAAGCCAAAGAGCAGTGAGTGTGTGCACACGTGTGTATATGTGTGTGTAGCTGGAGAGAGCAAGGAAGGCTTTGTGGGCCTGAGAGAGAGGAAGGGAGCAAGTGAGATAGTAAGAACTTGCCATATTCATGCTTATTCTCCCAGTCTTCCGTTGAGTACTAGGAACATTCCCAGCCAGATGGCACATTTTTAGGCTGGGCAGACCATCTTGTTCTGGCATAAGCCCAGTATCCTGAGACAGGACAGGTGGTACAACAACAACAACAAAAAAGTGATGGTTCTCCGACAGGAAGCTTTTCCAAAGGCAGGAGTGGTCTGTCCCCAGAAATCTCTAGAAGCAATACCTAGCATCACAGCACAGTGGAGTCCAGAAAGCTCACAAAATGGGTCAAAGACTTTGCATGGTGTTATTTGGTGTAAAGAAGGGTTCCCTGATACATGCTTTGTTGCACTTGAGAGGAATATAGGAACATTGTCAGAATATGTAGGAATGCAATGAGGAAGACCAAGGGATTCCACTTGGAATTATATCTGGCAGGGGATGTAAAGGACAAGAAGAAGAGCTTCTTCAAGTACATCAATAGGAAAAGGAAGATTAGAGAAGTTGTGGGCCTACTGCTGTATGAGATTGGTGCCCTGGTGATGACAGATACAGAGAAGGCAGAGCTTCTGAATACTTTCTTGGCTTCAGTGTCTACTGCCAAGAAAGGCCCTCAGGAATCCCAGACCCTGGAGGTAAGAGAGAAAGTGTGGAGGGAGGAAAACTCTCACTTGGTCAGGGACAATTGAATTAGAGATCATTTAGGCAAGCTGGACACCCAAAAGTCCCTGGGACTTTTGTGGTATGCACTCGCATGTGGTATGCACCTGAGAGTACTGAGGGAGCTGGCTGATACTATTTCTAAGCCACTCTCTGTCATATATGAAAGCAGAGGTGCATGAACACTGGAGAAAATCCTATGTCACTTTGGTCTTCAAAAAGGGCAAGAGGTTCTATCACACTCCCTCAAACCTGCCAGGGTAAATGCTACAAGCATACAGTGGTGGAAGCAACCCCTGGATGGCTGGAAACCTATCCAGTGCCCCACATCACTGCCTGGGACGCCATCCCGGGCCTGGAAAAGCAGATTTTATGGTGACACAGCACTCCAGAAAGGACACATTTCAAAAACAAACTCACAGAGAATTGGACTAAAGAACATGGTACCAGGTGGGTGTATCACATTCCCTATCATGCACCAGCCTCTGGGAAAACTGAACAAGACTGACAGTTAAAAACCACTCAAAAACTTTGCAATGGAGGGTGGAACCTTTAAAAACTGGGACAAGCATTTAACACAAAACACCTGGTTAGTTGACACCAGAGGATCCATCAATCAAGCCAGTCCTGCTCAGTCAGACCCTTTACCTGCAGTGGAAGGGGATAAAGCCCCTGTGGTGTATGAAGGAATTTGCTGGGGAAGGCTGTGTGGGTATTCCCTGCTTCGGCCAAAGGCAACCCATTTGTGAGATTGCTTTTGCTCAAGGACCTAGACATACTTGCTGGGTGGCAGTGTAAGTTTGTAAAGTGTAACATGTATATCAGGGAAGTTTAACTTTGGGTGAGAATACTCAATGTAAAGCTGTACAATGTTCACAGAATTCACAGAATGTTAGGGGTTGGAAGGGACCTCAAAAGATCATCTAGTCCAACCCCCCTGCCAGAGTAGGATCACCTAGAGTACATCACCCAGGAACATGCCCAGGTGGGCCTTGGAAGATTCCAGAGATGGTGACTCCACCACCCACCCTGGGCAGCCAGTTCCAGTGCTCTGTTACTCTCATCATAAAGAATTTCTTCCTTATCTTCAGGTTGAACCTCTTGTTCAGCAGCTTGTGACCACTGCCCCTAGCCCTGTCACCAGACACCACTGAGAAGAGCCTGGCCCCACTTTCCTGACACCCACCCTTTAGATATTTATAAGCATTAATTAGATCCCCCCTCAGCCTCCTCTTCTCCAAGCTAAACATCCCCAGCTCCCTGAGCCTTTCCTCATATGACAGGTGTTCCAGGCCCTTGATCATCTTTGTAGCCCTGTGCTGGACCCTCTCTAAAATTTCTTCATCCTTTTTGAACTGAGGAGGCCAGAACAGCACACAGTGTTCCAGGTGGGGCCTCACCAGGGCAGAGTAGAGGGGGAGGATGACTTCCCTCGACCTGTTGGTCACGTTCCTCTTAACGCACACCACGATGCCGTTGGCCTTCTTGGCTGCAAGAGCACACTGCTGGCTCACGGTCATCCTGCTGTCAACTAGGACTCCCA
This sequence comes from Merops nubicus, assembly GCF_000691845.1. Taxonomy (NCBI): domain Eukaryota; kingdom Metazoa; phylum Chordata; class Aves; order Coraciiformes; family Meropidae; genus Merops; species Merops nubicus. The sequence continues at coordinate 8,130 of NW_008616887.1, read as the reverse complement.
GAACTGCTCTCCATGTTAATTACTTAATATTAACAGTGCTCAGCACGTGTCTCTCAGGATAACATAGTATTGATGACATGAGCTAGCTTTATTGAGTGGCATCCAGTAACTTCCTGATATGAATCTGTGACCTGTGGGCACAAAGAATGATGTATTTCATAACATCTTCCCTGCCCTGAGAGAGTGCTGTGATAGATGAAAGCCTGCAGTCATGAACTAAATGAACTTTCCTACAGAAATAAATTATAATCTAGCGATGGGTATGACATAAATGCTGTGGAATAAGGGATGGGATGTCCCATTTGAGTCAGAACATAAAAATTCTATTCAGTAATTTTACTTTTCAGCTCAGTCTTTTCTAACGAACTGCACTTTCTGAAGTTAACAGCAAGGTATGCCACTCCATGTGTGTCATATTCACTATAAAGCTAAGGGATCATAAAGGTCAAGTTCTCTTCCTCAGTAGCTAGCATCAGAGGAGGACTCTGTGTGTTCTGCCTTTTATCCCAATCCATGTGTTCCTGAACCCAGCTCCTGAATCTGGTTCCTGTCTGCTGCTGGGTCCTGGGACATCTCCAGTGCCTGCTCCACAGCATCAGTGGCGATGGTGCTGGTGATGTAATTGCCATCGTGCAATAAAGGCTTGGTACATATGTGCATATATGTCACCTCATTATTATTTTCAGTAAAACTGTTTAAGCTTTCTTTTCTAACCCATAATTTTCTCTCCCTTATTCTCTTTCTCTTCCCTTTTGAGTTCCCTGGGAGTCAGCACTGGGCCCAGTCTTGTTCAACGTATTCATCAATGACCTGGATGAAACGACGGGATGTACCCTCAGTTTGTTGATGATCCAAAACTGGGAGGAGTGGCTGACACACCGGAAGACTGTGCAGTTGTTCTGCAAGACCTGGACAGGCTGCAGTGTTGGGCAGAGGGGAACCTAATGAAATTCTGGAGTCCTACACCTGGGGAAGAATAACCCAGCTTCGGGCTTGACCGGTTGGAAGGCAACTCTGTGGAAAAGTACCTGGGTGTCCTCGTGACCATGAGCCAGCAGTGTCTTCTTGTGTCCAAGATGGTCAATAGTATCAAGTAGTAATAGTATCTGCATGAAGAAGAGTGTGGCCCGCAGGTTGAGGGGGGTTCTCCTTCCTCTCTACTCTGTCCTAGTGTGGCCACATCTGGAGCACTGTGTCCAGTTCTGGGCTCCCCTGTTCAAGAGAGACAGGGAACTACTACAGAGTGTCTGACAAAGGGCTGCAAGAATGATGAAGTGAATTGAACATCTCTCTGACAAGGAAAGGTTGGGAGATATGGGACTGTTTAGCCTGGAGAGGAGAGGACTGAGAGTGGATATTACCAACGTTTATAGATATCTAAAGGGTAGGTATCAAGAGAATGACCCTGTTCTCTTTTCGGTGGTGCCCAGTGATAGGACAAGGGGCAACAGGCACGAACTGGAACACAGGAAGTTCCACCTAAACATAAGAAATTCCTTTACTGGGAGGGTGTCAGAGCAATGGAACAAGCTGCCCAGAGAAGCTGTGGAGTCTCCTCTGGAGACTTTCAAAACCCACCTGGACACGATCCTGTGCAACCTGATCTAGGAGAACCTACTTGGCAGTGAGGTTGGAGTAGATGACCTACGAAGGTCTCTTCGAATCCCTGAGATTCTCTGATACTGCAATTTCCTTGCAGACAGACTATCCTACTGATGCGAAAGACCCATGTGGCTTATGTTCAGACTTTATGCTTCCCTGCCTGTTACAGGAAAGGCTTCAAATACATAATTCCAGCATATGGAAAGACACCTAACAGTATATTTGGAAACTGCTTTTTAACTGCAATGTGTCCATCACCTAAAAGTTGGTACAAAATCTACACACACATACTACTTGAGTTAATTTATTTTGGAAAGGCATAGATTTTTTTTTCCCTCTTAGTTTGCTATTTATAGGAAATGTTTTTTATTGTTCTCCTTTATGAAGTGACAATACACACAAAACAGAAGATGACTTATGTTTCAAATGTCAAATTCATATAGAGTATATTTTCGTTTACAGAAGAACAATAATGTAAAAAAAAAAAATAATCATGGTTACAAGATTTTTAGGCAATGTCATGTTGCAAGTTACTCCATTGCTAATGTGTCCAAAACCTATTAAAGTGCCAGTAGTCCTGTGGGATGAGCAGCTCCAGGTGCAGCTAGGAATCTCCAGAGGTGACAAAGAAATATTGTTTCAGAAAAAGAATGTATAATAGATGAAGAGCAGAAGGAAATTGGAAAAGCAATGTTCAGTAAAGTGTCATGAAAGTTTTATTAGTGTTTTGAGATATTTCCTGTCAGAAAGGATTTTTATTTGTGCATGTTTGACTTTTGCAGTTGCATCGTCATAATCTTTGCTTTGCAGAGGTTCACATACTCGATGCATGTACCCAATACTCATACCAAACCTCCTCCCCCTCTGGGAGGTCCCAGATAGCTTGCACCAGTGAGCAGCTGGCTGACCCAAGGTCTCTGTTGGCCTCACAGGAGTAGAAACAGCACTAAGCTGCCTGAGAAACAGCAGCCACGGCTCCTGGAAATAGCAAGGGTCTATTAGAGGATCACCTCAGGTGATGGGTCTTTACAGGCTGTCTCATAGAAAAGTGCATCTTTTTCAGGGTAAAATTGGCACTGCCAACCCCATAAACATCTATGTGTGGAAGCAGAACATCATAAAATTGTGGAAGGAGTTCTATTGGAAGGACCTGGTCAAAACCATTCTCCGAACTGGGTGAAATTCAGCCGTATCAGGTAGTTCAGGTTTCCACTCAGTGTATTAGTGGCCTAGTGTCCTTAAGCATAGCAGCCTCCTGAATGAACAGATGGAAATTACATCTTTTGTGGAAAGGAAACAGTAACATTAGCCTAAAACAGTGCAAAAATTGTTGGTTTTTTTTTTTTTTTTTTTTTCTTTCAGCCCTAAGTGTAAATAACAAGGTAGCATTGCTGAAAGCTCTGTGTCTTTGGGCATGCTGATACAACCAGGCTAGAGCACACTAATTGTGATAAGAAAAAAAAAAAAGAAAAAAGTCCTGATTTTTGCTAGAAAACTCACTGAAATCCTCTTAATCTTTCAAGGATAAATTTTGAACAAAAAGATGTTTTTAACTGAGATAGAATCACATTCAAAACAGCAAGATCAAATGTGCTTTACCATCAGTTAGGAAAAAATAAATTAGATTTCACATTTAAAGCTTTGCTACTTGAGTGGTGGTTTTATTTAAAAGTCCTTTCTCTCATCCTGTGTAGAATGCAATTTTGATCACAATAGCATGTTAAATTGCTGAAAAATTATCAATTTGCCTTTTAAGTGGTCACTTTTCCCCAAACAGATTTAATTAACTGTTTGATCTAGTAATTCGTTCTCACCTCTGCTGTGTCTATTCAAAACTCTTAATCTATCTTTACATCAGCTCTAAGTGCTGGGAAATAACAAACTCACTTTGTTGCATAAATTGTTTTGGCAATGCAGGCAAAGTAAGCTCTGCTCCCTGAATCTGGTAGAGAACAAGGAACTTGATGTGTGATAAGCAGCAATCTTGTCCTGCATAATCTTGCAACACACAATTTTGAAATACTTTCTCTTGGGTCACCTATTGTATTTCAAGGACTTCCTGGGGATCCTGTAGCCCTAGGGAGAAAAAAGGGGAACTAGCCTTTCACTGGACACACTCAGCCTTCAGGGGTGATCTGGGTGTGAAGAGCACACTCAGACCTCATCAGCCTTCTCTGGAATTATGTGAAATTCTGCAAGAATTATGCAGGAAAATGGGAACCTGCCTGTTCATGTTTGTATATACTTTGCTTTCCAAAGCTATGAAGGAAAAGGATGAATACTTCATCTCCTTGTCTCTGGCTCATTTTCTGTATCTACTTTTCCATACCTGCAATTTGTAGGGTGCTTCTCCTTGTGCTTGCAGTTACTGTAGAGTAAGTTACAACAGGGCTTGCCCTCAGAGTCCCTCACTGGGTTCATCCACAGAGCTTATTGTGGTCCTTCAAAACCTCTGCTCATCTGGTGGATCTGCTGAAGCTTTGCTATCGCTTTGGAGGAAAAGGCAAGGGAGAAAATGACCTTTAACTCTAGACTGACTTAGTAGCAGGAGCCGAGCCTGCACTGTTGGCTCCCATTTCTACTGCCTGAGAAGGCACTGGCTTTCAGCAAGGAACACGAAGCAGGGAGTAGGATTTGTAAAACAGGATCTGAAACACGTCTCTCAAAACTTCTTTGCTAAGTGATCAAAATACTGTGTCTGTCTGTGCGCAGCTTTGCCTCAGGATTTCTCATGTAACCTTTCATCAGGGCTCTGGTTCACTGCAGGGTCAGAGCTAGAATTTGCTCATTTAGCTTCCTTCTCCCAGATCTTGTTGTGCACTTGGTCCCAATGTATGTGAAGTCTGGTGACCCTCATGGTTAGTAGCGTTTGCACTTCTTAAACTTTCAGTGAGTAGCTACCATTGTGCTGTACAGATCAGATATTTGAGGAGAAGATAAGCAGGCAGACTTAGTGCACAGGGCTGTAGAGGGTTAGTTGAAGGAGAAAAACCTCACTGTCTAGGTGTGCCACAGGTCCAGCATGGTACCCGCTTTTTCCAAATCAAGAAGGGACAGTGAAGTTTGGATATGACTTCACTTTCAGATTGCTATTTTACTGCTCCACGTGTAGTGTTTTAAATGTGAAATCTTCTCTTTCAACTAAATGGAAGTGTGCATACACATGCACATATATACAGGCACACAGTCAGGACCCTGTGCGTTAACTGCATGTGCGCCTGTGCAAATAGCTGTAAAATTTCCTCAACTAATCTGCCTGTTCCCACATTATGCAATAAGTTTTCATCTATGTTGCATTATCTTGTACAAGTGGCTGTTCTGCCATCTTCCAGCTCTTGGTATATCAACATAGTAATTTCCTTTTGCTTAGCTTTAGTTTGCAGAAACCCACAAAGTGTTCTGTGTTTGTTTGGAGAGGTCCTGCATCATCTGCTTCTGTTGTGTCATCCCTTTCTTCCACCTTTGTTCTTCTTTCTCTTATGGAACAAGTTCTTCACAGAGAAAACATTTGGCTCATGTATGTCCCTGAGCCTCTGCACATGACTTTAGTAAGAATATTCCATAATTTGTCCTAGTGTTTCTGTGCTCTGATAGTGCTGTTCCTCAAAGGAGCCTGAAGATACTAGAGAGACTTCTTTCAATGCAAGGCAACTGCAGACTGAATGTGACTTGGTGCACACCACCAGGTACCATATTTTAGAACAGAAATACAAAATATTAATTAATTAACAAATCACCAATTGTATTGTTAACTTTTCAGGCTGGACTTTGAGGAGCCTTAATACTATCACTAGTGTTGAGTGAATGTGGGCACTCTTTGCTCTGCAAATGCCCTGATTGCTATCTTCTTTCAATTCTCATTTGATTTTTTGTCTAAACGACTGTTTTCTTCATCTGTAGCCCTCTTCCTCTGTCCCTCTGAATCTCCTATTTTTTAGGAAATCACTAATTCCTAACGAATTTTACTCTGCTTGAAGGAAATTAATTTCCATCAAGCTCTGTATGTTGCCTCTTAAAGCTTCATTGGCTGTGGCGATTTGCAGAAATTAGGGTCTTCTCTATTAAATGCTTTTTGTTTGTTCTGTAGCTTCTCTCCAGCATATGTACCATGTGTGTTGCTGCATGGCTGGTTTAGTGGCAGAATTTACAGACTCAGATCTGATTCATTGTTTGGGCATAACATCTTCAAACTGTCACAGCACGGAGTAACATAATGGACTTTTGCACTATATATTTATCAGTATTTGACAGTCCATTTTTCTTCATGCAAGTCTCATCTTGGGGTATTATTTAACGTTTTGTTTTGAAAAATTAGAGAAAGTTTATGAAAAAAAATGAAGACAAAAGTCTGAGGTGACTTCACAAACTGGGTAAAGTCCAGGGGTTGAAGGTATGTCAAAGACTGTCATTAATACAAAGCTGGCAGTCAGGCTGCCCGCTTTCAGTATGCATTATAATATTTGTTCCAGTAGTTTTCAGCCATTTCAAGAGAACTTAGGTGCCAAAAAAACTATAGATGGAAACTAACATAGATTTTTCAAGAATAAATTACAAGAGTACCACTTATTTGTCTTCTGCACTAGGGTTACAGATCTCAATGAGCACTGTTGAGTCTCTTCACCTTGTCTCATATGACACTGTAACAAAGAGGGACTTGAAAAGTAGATGTAAAAATTAAATCAGGATAAAGTGAGTACATAAATTAAAAAGCAAAATACTTGAAGGGAACTGGCTAGAGAATAATTCAAATGAGCACTGCAGGTATCTTCTCCTGGCTTGTGGCTGGTAAGTGACTTGGAAGGTGACACCAAAGTGAAACCCATTCTGAAATAGAAGAGGAAAAAGGATTGGATGACAAATAAGCTACACAAACTGGAGAACTGGCATGATAAATTCAGAGAGGACAACTGCAATGTGTGGCACAGAAAGGCTAAAAATTAACTTTGCAGGTGTAGAACTGGGAATAACTGGATGGGCAGAAGGCGATCAGGAAAGCATCTGTGGAGGGTTTAGGCTCACACACAATGAAACAATGGAGTGTTGCTGCTGTGAAGAACAACAGGTAATAGCATCTTGGAAATAAGAAGGAAAATATGGGCAAATAGAGACAATCTATGCAAAATGAAAAGCAGTGGTAAGAAAAGCTGTTTCGAGAAAAAAAAGAATGAACAAACACACAAAAACTTGTTGTGTTTTCTGATTTACCAAAGCTTGTTACAGAAGAAAAGAATTACTAATTCTGGTGGGATAGTACGAGACAAAACTGACAAAACTGAGAATAAAAGAGTTGTTAAGAAAAAGATTTCAAGTAGCAGGAAACATTGCACTAGATCAAGCTATGAAGAGAAATTAGAGAAACAAGTGTTTCTCAAAAGTGGCTTGGATATAATTTATTCTTGCAGAGGGTTGTATGAGATAGCACTTAAAGTCCCTCCTGACCCTGCATTTTGTTACTTTTTTCTCATTTCATTGCAAAAATTGACTTACATGAGACGTCAAAAGCCAGAGGTCTGACAGACTGGTTTGACAAAAAGATGACAAGAAGAGGGTAGCAAATGGACATCAATGACAAGAGAAACCTTCCTGCCTGTGAAAAACACAGAGGATTGGAAACCCACACCTTTTTTATGCCAAGAGATCCAAGTTTTCACTTAAAATGTAGGATAATTGGCCAGTGGAAGTCCTTTGGCTGCTGCCTCAGCTGGAAAGGCCACAGAATAGGTCTGTAGGGGATTGTTTGGCACTGTTTAAAGGGAAAGAAGAGATTTTTCCAGCTTCAGCTCCTGGGCCTGTAGTGACAGCTGCAGAGGAATGTTCAGGTCTGCATACAGGCAAAAAGTGATAAGAGCAAGGGCGAGGCTGTTGTGGCAACAGTGGTGAACTTGAGTAAGATATGCTCACAACTTATGAGGAGAAACCAGCTAATAACTTAGACCTAAGCCTCCATTTCTTACTTTCTGCTAAGGCAAAAAATTATTACAGCCTGTGATACTGGATGGGCAAGTCAGTAAAGAGGTTGCTCTTCTGAATTATCAGCATGGATGACCAAAGCACATTACCTTGTGGACTCTCTGAAGCAAGCTATAGAGAATGAATGAAAAGAAAACAACCTTTTGCTTGCTTTCTGCCCATGGAAAATAGGCACCTCTGTGCTATTTGCTGTGATTTTTAGCTCAAATACACCTAGAAACATGTAGTTAATATTTAAATTTAAGATTAAACAAGAAGAAGCTTTCCAAACTCACATAGCTATTTTTCCAAAACAGTTTTCTCTGAGATCCACCTGATACCTGGAGTTCACATTTAAATAGGGAGAAAAAAAAAATAAATAAATTTGTCCTGTTCCTACAGGGGGTGAAATTTCCAGGCTTTGTTTCAATAAAATATTTCAGATTATTCCTACAACCCAGAACACTTCTGGCCACTCTCAAAAGTCTTTAATTTCACTCTGATCTTCAGAAATGCTTTCAAGTGACCCTCTCAAAGAAATAATAGTCTCAGAAAAAAATCATAGAATCATTTAGGTTG
>NW_008616886.1:0-20468 GCF_000691845.1 Merops nubicus | reverse complement strand
GTGACTCCACCACCTCCCTGGGCAGTGGGGATCAAGTGGTAGGGTGATTGTGGAAGTCCTTCCCATCCCCATGTTTTTAAATTGAAGAGTTTAATCAAGTGAAGGCAGGAGCTGAGTGGGTATAAATCAGGAAAACTGGTTTTTTGGCCACGCTGGGACCTGCCTGCAGCCAGAAGGGGTTAAATTTGTCCAGCAGGAACTGGCGGTTACTGGATGTCTTTGCTTCTGCTTCCCAGCTGCATTCATAACGGGTTTGTTGCTGTCTGAGTCTGCCCCAGCCCGACTGTCTGCAGCAAAATCAACAATCCCGAGCGGGCTCCAGCCAGAGAGTCTCTGCTTGGAGGAGCTCTGCAGTACCTGCCCTGGGCAACGTGGGCTGAAGTCCTCTTCTGCCCTCACACGCCAACCCTGGACTCTGAGTAACCCAGAGCGGCTGTCACGTCGCTGTGCTGAAGTCCCCTGAGGGGCTCAGGCTGAGATGATATATTTTTTTTAATGAATGAAGGTGTTTTGAATGACCTCCTGGCATTTGGTTAATTTGATTTTTCTTCTTGCAAAAAAGAAAAAAAGGATGAATTTTGTAGAGTCGACCTCCTGGCATTTGGTTAATTTGATTCATCTTCTTGAAAAGAAAAAAAATAAAAAAAGATGAATTTTATATAGTTGCTTAATTCTGAACCAAACCACTGCAAATTTCACAAGATGTACATAACAATAAGACTCAAGGGGTCATTTCTAGCAGAGGCCTGCAGCCGATGAATTTTATATAGTTGCTTAATTCTGAACCAAACCACTGCAAATTTCACAAGATGTACATAACGATAAGACTCAAGGGGTCATTCCTGCAGCCAAAAACTGATAAAAATCTTTAGCAGGGTCTGATTTATGGTCTGGCTTGACACATGTTCGTGTGGGTGTGAAAAATCTTGTGAAGATGATGTGCCACAGAGCGTTGCATCTCCTGTCATCTTCCTCACTGCTTGCTCCATCTCAGATCAGATTTGGTATTTCGAGTGGTTTCAGCTTCAGACTGATTTTTCTTGCTTCAGTTAAACCCCATGTTTCAAGCTGGAGAAGTTTCACACGTGGCAGATTGGCACCTAAGGGTCCAGCAGCACTGCCTGTGATTGAGTTTAGGCCAAACTACACATGGGAATAAATCAGCATGATCAACTGAAAGAATAGTTGCTGGGCTGTTTTACACCAGATTGATTTTACTCTCAGCAGGATTAATAATGTGCAATTTTTTAATGAGCCCATAAGGTTCTGCCTTGGTGTAATAATATGAGATCTTTGCTCTTCGCTTCCTTTAAGACCTGCAGTCTGTTTCTGTGGCTTCAAATGCCAGAAAAGAGGCTCATTTAGGTTTAATTACCCATTGTGCATGAAGAAGCCATGCAGAAGGCTGGATGTAGGGGATCAGGGAAGAGGAGAAGGCAGAGGACATGTATGGTTATACAGAAACATGGAAATAATGCAAGGACAAACACCTCATGCACACGCAGAGCATCTTTGCAGCTGCTGGTATCATCCTAAAGGAAGTCAAATAGATGAATATTTTATATCCATAAGAGGATGACTTCAAGTCAAATGCTGCCTTTGCAAGACCAGGTCCCTCGTTTGTGCAGCTAAGTAATAACCTCACCAAGGTTTTATCTACTGTTTTCAGCCCTTGGTCTCAAAGATCTTTACAAAGCATTGGGAGGCCAGGGTGAGGAACCCAATCCTCATTTTGCAGATGTGGAAACAGAGGCATAGAGAAGTAAAATGTCTTCTTGAGTTCACCATGAAAGTCCCCTGCAGCTGATGAAACCTTGGTCTTGCTCCTGTGCTACCTGATCGGGCTGTGCTGCTTCTAGCAAAGATATATTTTTTCAAAATACCTGGAGAGTGTGTGTTATCCAAATTCCTCTGACCTGATTGAACTCCTGATGTTTTAAAGGTCACTTCCAGCCTAAATATTTGATTTTTTTTTTAGGGGAGAAGAAATTTTATGCCTATTCTAGGCAGGTGCCTGAAGGAGCACTGACCCAATGAAAGACATGTTCCCATTTGGAAGATTCATCTTAAAGCTAGTTGGTGGTACACGTATTTTAACAGAAACATGTAATGAAGATTTTTAGATGGACAATTAACATGAGCTTGTGACAGCTCACACAGAGTTCTTTTTGGAAAATAATACAAGCAACAAGCCAAGATGGAGAGTCTGCAAGAGGCAGGGCCAAGACTGGGTCACTGGGACACTGAACAAGCCAAGATGGAGAGTCTGCAAGACTGGGTCACTGGGACACCAGGTGCTAGAGCTGGAGCACAAAATGGGTTGATCAATGACACCTCAGAACTTGCAGGAGGAGCGTGTGGATACAGCCTCTTTTCAGCCACTACTCTCTGTGTCCTACCAGTGAAGAACAAGAGAAACAAATAAAAAAAAAAAGCCTCTGAGCACACAAACCTTCACAGAAGCCATTGCCACCTATTTTGGTCTCTGTTTACATGCACTATGACGTGGCCTGAATTTCCTGAGAACTACTAGTTGTGTTTGAGTTTGTCTCCTGGCAGAGTTACTGATGATGAGTTTGTGGTTTGGGATAGGAAGTGTTCAAAATGAACAAGGTCAAAGGTCTGCAGAGCATCCACTGGCTTTGGAAACCTGACTTCCTCAAACGCACCTTTTGGGTGCAGGAAACAGGGAAATCAGGAAGAAAAAGAGAAATAAGGGGCAGAAGTGTAGCCTGCATGTGCATGGTGCATTTTTGGCCTGTTGATATTTGCTCCTGTGCCTGCTGAATCAGCATTTTTCTCCTGCCAGCATAAAAAGAAGAGACTAAAGAGGCTGGCAATGCTGGCCAAATAAGCCCATTCCACTCTCTTGGAACTCCTTGGATCAAGTAGAAAGCCTTTGTTGATCCCAGGGCACAAAGCCCAAACAGTCCTCCTGGAGTGCCTAGCTATTGGTAAAATGCTTTCCAAGCATGCAGAGCTAAGCCCTCCAAGTCCCTCAAAAAGGGGAGTCAAGCCAAAATTTCAACAGAAGACCATCCTCAGCTGTCACAGCCATCGTGGCAGTAAAGATTGTATCTCAATACAAAAGAGAAAAGAACAGGCAAAAGAGAAAAGGGTGTTTCTAGGCAAGAGAAGGTCTCGGTGGAAAAGTTGCTTCTAACTTCACCCTGAAGTAAAATGCACCAACTTGCAGAACTGAGACCTCTTGGTCCTCTGCCACCAAGGGCTGAAAACAGCTTGTGTTCTCTTCATTCAGATGCTAAGTAGGCCTGGACCTGCTCAATGCTTGCACATGAAGCTACCACAAGCATCACTGACGAAGCCAGGGTCGGGCATTAGGCTCCAGAAAATGCTGAGCTGAGAAAACAAACCCCACCCAACAACATCTTCTCAGCAGCTTTGGGCTGGCAGAGGGGAAATGAGGAGAACTTTGCTGTGCTGACTCATGGGGTACAGACCGTGTGTCCTGGACTTTGCTCTCTGTTTGCAGGGATTTCCCTTCACTTAGCAAAGGAGCAGCTGGGCCTTGGCAAAAAGGAGAAACAGATATTTTTATCACATGCCAGTGGTAAAGACAAGCTTCACAATAAGCTATTTTCTTCTTGCATTGAACAAGGAGCTTCAGTTGCAGAGAGAAAACAATATCAGCTGAAAAACTCTCTGTGTCCTCAGCCAGCAGAGGCTCTAAAGGATCCGACAGGCTGGGAAATGACTGGACAGAATAATTTGCCACTCCAAAATCTCAGCTCAAATGTTTCTAGATTGAGGTGACCACAAGGTGGTGAAGGATGAAAAGGGATGTAGATTTATTATAATCTCTATACAATATATGGTTTTATGATCTATCACTAAGTTCACAGAGCATTTCAAAGTGCATGGCACCATTTCTTATGCCTCAGAGAAGATGAAAAACTCAGCAGACCAATGTCACTCAGCAGGGACATGAGAAATCATAGACTCATACAGTCACAGAATGGTTTGGATTGGAAGGAACCTTAAAGATCATCTAGTTCCAACCCCCCTGCCATGGGCTGGGACACCTCCCACCAGACCAGGTTGTGCAAGGCCTCATCCAACCTGGTCTTAAACATCTCCAGTGATGGAGCATCCACAGCTTCCCTGGGCAACCTGCTCCAGTGTCTCACCACCCTCAGAGTGAAGAGTTTCTTAATTTCTAATCTAAACCTAACCCCTTCCTGTTTAAAGCCATTACCCCTTATCCTATCACCACAAGCCCTGTAAAAAATCCCTCCCCAGCTTTCTTGTAGGCCCCATGATGGGGATCTTTCTATTTTGGGGGTGAGAGAAGTCATTTCAGGAGATAGGTTGACTGTGTGAGCTCCAGTGCAAGGGCTCCTAGGAAAGCTGACCGTCTTCAAAAAAATATGGGCAACCTTGGGCACACAAGGAAGAAAATTGCTCTCTGCTGTCTTACACCCACCATAGGCCCAGGGAGTCAAGTGGCCCCCAACATAGTTTCACTGGCTCCTTTGTGACCCACAGGACAGATGTAAAGTGGCACCTGCTCAAGTTGGATTCCACGGACATGTCATCAGGACTGCACAGTAGCCAAAGCTTCTCCCCTTGTAAAACTTGCCTCTGTTTAATCAATGGCACATCGTTAACTGAATCTTTTTAAGCCTCTTTATGTTTCTGCAAAACTGGTAACACTAAACAGGGCTTAACATTCCCAGTAAGAGGCCATCTCCCCCTCCCTCCCTGGCTCTTTTGGGGTGGGGGGTAGATCTGTGTGGGTGTAAAACGCAGTTCATGACAGATCTGCAGAACTGATTCAGCCCATTGCTCAGGCTCCAGGGCTAATGTGTGTGACAGCCTCTTGAACTTGCTCCTTCACCAAGAGGGCACGTAGGATATGTCTGGGCCAGGAGGAGCTTTCACATCCTCCTGTCCCTTCGGGCTCCACGAAAGCAGTGCTGTATTCAGCCAGAGCCCATTTGTGGGACACCTCGTCAAGAAGCAGACAGCAGAAAGCACCCCAGGGGCTGTTTCCAGTGGCTTGAAGAGCTGAGGTCTCAAAAGAAGTGGGCAGACAACTCTTTACAGTCTGAGAGATAATTGTCTGGCCGGAAGTATTAAGCTGTGGTCTGATGAACTTGGTGGATGGCTGTAAGACCCATTTCCCTGGAGAGGCCTGGGCCATGCCAAGGAGCAGAGAAGGTTGGTGATGTGTCACCACCTGGTGTTCATGCTCCTGGGGTCCAGATGGGGCCCTATGGACGTGTGTGCTCGTGCCCCCATCTAGTGGCTGTCCCCAAACGTGCAACATGTCCCCTCCTCTTCCTCGGGTGCCATTCAGCTCGGTGGGGAGCATTTTGTCTCTGCTGTTGGTGTTCTTGGGGTGCTACCTGGCTTGAGACGGTGCCCTTTTGCAACTAGGCTTTGTGGCACATTCCCTCGTGGTCAATAAACTACTTGTGCACAAAATTCCTGGAGGGGTAGACAGTCAAAATCTGCTAGTAGTCATGTAAGTGCAACAGGACTGTGTCTCTCACTCCTCTCCAGGTTCCAAACGCATGACCTGGCACTGAGGAATTTGTCCTTGCATACAGCCCACCACCTTGGCTACAGCTGCAGAGAACAAGAATATTTTGGTGATGATAAATCAGGTTTTCCCTCACCCTCGGGCTCATGGCTCACTTTTGTGCAAGCCAAATTTGTTTTGCAGTGTGATTACAAAAAAGACAAAAATCCCCCACGTCCACCACCAGCAAGAACAACAGAAAAAAGGATGATGGGTTCAGATGGGGGCTGCTGCCCCAGGCGTGAGATGAGCTTTCTGGCAGGGATGACGTTTGTCTGAAGTGAAAGTGGAAGCTGTCTGTAAACATTTGGCTGCTCTGTCAAAGGCTGGGAAATGAGATGATGTGATTTTGGTGCTGCATGTTACTGGAATACCCCAGTGAACCCGAGACACTCCAACAGTCATCTGCCCTTTACAGAAGTATGCGTTACTCATCGGTACTATAAAGGGCTCTGTAGATATTTTTATAGCTCCTGTTACAGCAATATCTTGACTTTTACAGCCTTTATTGTATCTCCCCCACAACTCTTCTGGCAAGACGTCAAAGTTACTCAGCTGCTGGGAAAATTGAAGTGCACGGAGAGATGAACTGAACATCCCAGAGGAAATAATGAGCGAAGAGAGCAGGGAGTTGAACTCAGATCTCTGCTTCTCACTGAGCTGTCTCATCTTAGACAAATCCCAACCAAAAGCCACAGCACCTCTTAAATTCAACATGACACAAGTGTCATCACAAGACTCCGAGTTCCCAGCGCTGCACCAAGTGCTTCCTTGAAGCTGAGGGTGGCTGTGAGAGTAAAACACTGTGACTGGTGGTGAGTGGATTAAGAAGCACCACTCTACCTGGCACTCCAAAGAAGGTGCCTGTTGTACTGGTTGGAAAACACACCCCCAGGAGATGGTGGTGGCCACTGGGAAGAAAGAGAAAAAGTTCCCCCTGAGTATTACCTCTAGGTAGATTTCCTCAACCAGCTACAGAAATGGCTTCTGATAGTGACTTAAATCCCCTGGAGAAAGACATAAATGAAAGGAAAAGTGTCACTTTGCCTTCTGCTTTTTTCTCCTTCTCTCTCCACCTCAATCTGGATGAGCTGGACTTCCCATGGCATAGCAAGAGCAAGTTCCTAATGTCCTTTAGATACATCCCTAGGGATTTCTGGTTGCTTTTGCACAGCATGCCTTGGCTACTCTTGCAGGCATAAAATAATTTTCATCAGAAAAAACATCTTTCTGCTGTAGGCCTGACAGTCTTAGCAAGTGTCATCCCTTGTGGAGCAAGACCACTTGTCAGGACTGACTGATATGAGACTGAGCTCTGTCAGCTCAGCAGCTGAAGATGAGGTTGATGTTCCCCCTGAATTTTGGTCTAACTGCTGGAGTTAAACCAAGCTTTTAATGATTTGGGATTATCTGTATTTTTAAAAGCATTGCTTTTATCTCCCTGATTATTCTTTTGGGCTGGTTTGTATTCCTTTGAATTGGTTTGAATAAATCTGCTGGGCTCTCCAGGAACTTGTCTCATAGCTCCTCTGCTTTCTCTGTGTAGAAGTCAGTGGCTTTTTTTTGGATCAAGATTGCTCTATGCAATGCCTAGCACACATCACAACGAAGTATGGGAGTGGTTGTGGTATGGAGGGCCAAAGGGCTGTCTGAGCAGCCTGTCCTTTCTCCATTAATAACAGGGCTGGAGTGCCAGTGACCAATCACTCCCTGTTCACCTCTTTCAGGCCACTCATGATCTTCTGGACATCTTACTCCACTTGCAAAGCAGCATTTCTAGCTGAAAAGCTTAATTTCTTGATATGCAGGATCAGATCCACATCTCATCCCTTCTCTTCCTCTTCATTTCATCTCTTCCATTTTTGCTTGTCTTTTTTTTGGAGAACAAGGATCATGCTTCACATTCAAGACTTGGAGAAGGGTCTGGACACCTAGGGCACTCTAACAAGAAAGTCTAGTTCATATGGTGGCTGACTAACTTTCATTCCTGTACTTCCAATGCCCTTCTTCATCACCCACCTTGAGTTCTCTCCAGACTGCTTCCTCATCCCTCCAGGCTCTCCCATGGGGAAATGGAGAAGTGGATAGTTTCTGATACACACCCTTCTCAGGTCTTTTTCTTCCAGAAGGAACAGCAGCCCTGGGCAAAGTCTCCCAGAGTTAAGACATCCAGCCAATACCTTTTAGGGAGCATGGTGGGGAGCAAGATGACCCTGTGAATCCATTTCATTGTCTTCTCAACCAAAGCTCACCGACTGGGGTGATGTCTTGGCAAAACCCATCCATTTCAAAGAGTAATAAACAAGCCCTCTTGGTTGCAGGCTCTTTTATGATTGGCCTGGAAGAGAGAAGAAGAAAGATTTCTTCCCAAGCCCTGCAGTGATCCCAGATTTGATAAATCCACTCTTTTCCTTCCCTCACCTTCCCTTACTTCCCAAGAGTATGTCTCGAGTATTTGTGAATGCAAATGCTTTATGGGTCCAAGGCAGGTCAGAAGATGCTGTGGAAGCAGGATAATGAGTCCTCTGTTCTACCACAGCACCTACTCCCACTACAAAAATGCTGCTCATGTCTCTCAAGCATTTCTTCTGACTTTTCTCCTGTGACTGAAGCCCTGTCCTGCTCTACAGAGAGTTCGGCTTTCTGAAATCACAAAGGCTGAAACGATCAATATCTGACTGATCCCCTGACCAACCCTGGGTCTGTGTTTCTAAAAATGGATGGGGTTATATAATTTTTTTTGGGTGATGAGAAGTAAAGGGTGGAAAAACACCGTTGAAAGCTGAGGCTGTGCTCATCCACCACGGCTCACAACAAAGGCAGAAAGGTTTCTCAGGAGATACCTGAACTTGAGCCCTCTGTGATAACACACACTTAGTGCCAATGGCTTTTGGAAGAAAAATCAATCCTCAGCTTCCCAAGGCCCAATGCCTCATGCAGACTGTGGGCCAGGATGAGGTCTTGCTTTGGCTTGCTCATTCACCTGCCTAAAGCCTTTTTTGAAGCCACCAGGGATCTTTTGACCCTTCTTCTCTGCCTTTGTGAACTGAGTGCAGAGGACCAAAGCCTGATGCTTCTTGGCAGGGAGCAGCCTCAGCCTTCCCTTCCCACCTCTCCTGGTTGCCACGGCAGTTCCAGTGATGAAATTTGCTGTGTGGATGGTGCTGTGGGCTCTAGAAGATACGTTGTCTCAGCTTCCATTGAAGTGTGAACCCAAAGTCCTCCAGATCCATGCCAGCATCCCTGCCTTGATAGCACACAGCCCAAGCACATCCCTGCAGCATTTCATGTTCCTGCCTGCCTGGGGGATGAGGGTATCTTATTAACTCATTGGCCCTCATGACAGGCTTGTGCTGCCTCAGTTCCAGGTCAGGGGGATGGAAAAGCTGATTTCCATCCTTACCTGGGGAGATCCACCCTCCTCAGCTGGCAGGCATCCAGCCCTCTCCTCTCTCTCCGTGGTGCCCTCAGAGATCCCCTGATGCTCTTGGCAAGGTCATTCATGAATGCTTGTTATGCTCAGTCCTCTGCACAGGTTCTCCAGGAGCTACAAGGGGACTCTGAGCATGATGGGAGATCATTTAGACATTAGTTATTCTTTTCACCTCGGCCACTAGCAGTCTTCTGATCCTATTTATGTGCTGGCTGTCACGCTAAGCAGTGTTGTGGTGACCCAGTTGCCCTCCTTACTGCAGATAACGATTAGATAATCAAACTTATCATCTTCCTTCCTGCTTTTAAGACTCAGAAAAGTACTTAAACCCCAGCAGCTGGAAGGAGAGTGTTAGTTGTCACCTTCACTGGTGCTCTAAGAACCTGTTTGTAGGTAACCCAGGAAATCCAGATTCCCTGTGTGTTTTCTGCTGAGCGATAGCTAACACAGGTCATGCTCTTTTGTGAACAAAGGAGGCCACACTCAGTGGAGAAGAGAGATGATTCCTGAGATTGTAAAGTCACCTCTGGACCAAATTCAACTCTTGATGTCAGTGGAAAAGCATTTCCAGCCTGGACTGCACATGACAATGCCCTGCACTAAAGTGACCCATGCGTAAATGAGCCTGGAATTGCACTGGTGCCTAGGAAAAGGTGGTATGGAAATCATACAGAAAATCCTGTGGAACTGGTTGAAGTCATCCTCTTCAAGGGTAAAGCTAGCAAGGGAAAGTCACTTTCCATAACATGTAGCTTCTTCTGTCCCTTTTGCTTCATTCACAGTTCTCCATCCTTCCCCAGGAGAGCAGCTCACCCTGTGCATGGAAAAGGATGATGTTTTGGAGAAGAAGAAGCTGAAGACCTAGCCCTGCTCTGTAAGGAAGCCAAATTACAGTTCTCAAACATCCATCATCTGTCAGCTTCCAATACTTCACCATCACAGCCTGAAAGTTCAATTATCTGATGGAAAACAGAAGAACATCATCCCTTCCTAGCACACAGACACAGATTAACTTCACTTAGAGAGCTCATGGCCTTTATACAAAAAAACCAGGAGAGCCAAAGTGCAATTCAGTGGATGCATTTCTATTAAAACTCATGTGCCTGCAACTGTCTGGGTTTGAACATGCACAGGCTGACTGTAATTCCACTACAAATGAGGTAATTTGGAATGCACAACAACCATCATCAAAGCTGCTGCATCACGCTGGGCTGTCAGATCCATCCCAGGGCTTTCATGCACTGCAATATGTATATTTATACAGTTGCCCACACTCCTTTAATTAGGAGATGCAAATGCTGGTCAGAGACAAAGCAGAAAATGCCAACAAAGGCAGATCATGCTTCCGTTCACATGGAGGCCTTCACTGCTGACAAGATACAGCTGCATCAGCCCTTTCTTTTGGGGTTGTAGTGGGCTCTGTTAAATCCTCTTGATTAACAGCAAATTGCCTGGAGTGATGTCATTTTCCAGGGAGGCAGAGGGGTAAGGTTGGGGAGTTGGGGCTATACCTACACTGCTGGCTCTGTTGGGGGCTGTACTCAAGGCATAAGACACCACTGGCTGGGTTGGAAAAATCACAATCTCAAACAGAGGTTGAGAAAGCAACCAAAGAGTGTGGCCAGCAGGTCAAGGGAAGGGATTCTCTCCCTCTGCTCTACTCTTGTGAGACTCCACATGGAGTACTAGGTCCAGCTCTGGAACCCTCAACACAAGAAGGACATGGACCTGTTGGAGTGGGTCCAGAGGAGGACACAAAAATGATCCGAGGGCTGGAACCCCTCTGCTGTGAGGACAGACTGAGAGAGTTGGGGTTGTTCAGCCTGGAGAAGAGAAGGCTCTGGGAATACTTTGTTGCAGCCTTCAAGTATCTGAGGGGAACCTACAAGAAAGCTGGGAAGGACATTTTTTAAGGTCTTGTAGTGATAGGACATGGGGCAATGGGTTCAAACTGGAAGAGGGTAGAGTTAGATTAGATATAAGGAAGAAGCTCCTCACTGTGAGGGTGGTGAAACGCTGGAACAGGTTGCCCAGGAAAGCTGTGGATGCTCCATCACTGGAGGTGTTCAAGACCAGTTTGGATGGGGCTTTGAGAAACCTGGTCTGGTGGGAGGTGTCTCTACCTATGGCACAGGGGTTGGAACTAGATGATCCTTAAGATCCTCTCCAACCCAAACCATTCTAGAGTTCTAGGCTTCTATGCTGAACCTTTAGGATATTCTCAGTGCTCCCATTTACCATAGCTTTACCCAGAAAACTGCCCCAGTGCCATTAGGAGCAGGGTGGCTGAGAGCAGGGACCAACTGCAAGGCTCTGTACATACTTCAGACTACACAGGTACAATACAGGGTGGGGGAAACCCCATGGAAACACCCAAAAGCTCAGCTGAGTCTAGTTTCATCCTGAACAAAAAAGAAAACCATCACCTCTCCCAATCCTCATTTAGCTCTGAAGTAGGATCTGGAGTGAGACCTTCACAATCAAAAATATCTTCCCTCCATCCCTTGGCTGAGAAGGCTAAACCTAAACCCAGCCCAGAGCTGTGGGATGCTCATATTCTTCTGTATGGCATGGTTCAAAAAGGAAAGACTAGATAGTCATGATTCTACTTGTGCAGGGACATGTCTTCATGGTAGTTAAAATAGATGTTGCTGACTAGCTACAGAATTGCTGCTTCTCCCAAAACCAGAGTGCAAAGTATGGCTGCAAGAGAAGAATGCTCCAACCAGAAGTCTAGTGTAGACAAGCCCTTGGTGTGGAGGCTTCAACTAGGACTCAACCCTGCCTGAATTTCCAGCCACGCTGGGACATTTCATTCCTTTATTTTTCTTGTCAAACCTTTAAACCCTGGAGTTAATAAACTTAATTCTCCAATCTCAGGCAACTTGGTGTTATTCTCTTGAATTAGTCAGATTCTGAAGAGTTCACTTGTACTAAATCCCCAGTGAGATTTACTTTGAAGTAATAGCACTGGGATAACATTTGGTACCCAAGAGAAGACTAGGAGGAGAGACGTTCTTTTGCCAAATCTAAAGTTTATCAGATATACTTCAATACAGATCTAGAACAGAATGAAACTTTTTGGGAAGATTTTGTTATATTTAGCTTTGGCAAACCGTGCTGTTTTGAACTGCCTCCGATTCCCCAAAGAATCCTGAAAGTAAAAGAGAAAATTGTTTCCAAATAAGAATAATTATAGCTTGCATAACAGAGTCTTGCATTCAGTTACAAAGGCAAAGAAACCAATCAGGGCATCTCACTTGTACAAACAACATCTTAAATTGCAGGAAGGAATGTTTCATGATACCTCCAGCTTCCCAAGATGTACGGCTTCACTTTGTTCTAAGTTTGAAAGTTCAAAAGATTCACAAACCCTCAACAATTCTCATACTTTCCCCCACTCCTTCTTGCCAAATACCTGCCCTGAAAGTCAAGCCTGGAAGTTTTGGGTTGAGAAAATACAGGTAAAAACATCAGAGTTTTGTCCTTGCGTTTATCTGTGCTTGCTCCGGAGTCTTTAATAACTAAATATTGTGGCACTTTTCCTCCACTTGTGTCTTTTCTCTCTTCATTTATCTCATCTTTTTTAGGCTGCAGATGCTTTGTGCACATGGATGTCCGTGATTCAGGATTTTCCTTTTCTGAATAGCATCAAGAGAGACATCCAGTTGTCTCAGTGCAACTGCAATACCCTCAATAAACAAACAATAACCAATTCACTGGTAGTTCTTTAGGGCAGGACACTAACATACAGCCCATCCTAAACAACCCTGTCTAGACAAGTTTTGGGAATAGGGCCTAATATGATAATTCTGGGGAATTTTCTTTCTCAAAGCAAAGGCTGGAGGAGCAATGCCCTCCTGCTCTACAGCATCTGCCAACACCCTGGGACGCTGCACTGTGGTGGCAGTTGATGAAAAGACAGAACAGACTTGCAGCAGTGCCAGCAAATTCCATCCCGTTGAGAAGGAGGGTGGCAGTCTTGGTAGGAGCCAGCTCCAGATAAGCAGAACGATTGCTTTTCAAGAGCTGGCGCCCATGGGCTGCTGCACTGCTATGCCACCACTTGCACCCAGCTGCCTGGAAGTGGTGGAGATCACAGAGCTCCTTGCCCAAAGTTCTGCAGTTGGGTAAGCCAGGAACCCAGGGCAGCGTGTGCAGTTAGGGGTGAAATGCTTTGCAGGTCCCTCTTCTTCAGATCTGAGGTGTGGCATGATGGGACAATAGACCTGACAGCAGTTTCTGTGC
Organism: Merops nubicus; assembly: GCF_000691845.1. NCBI lineage: Eukaryota > Metazoa > Chordata > Aves > Coraciiformes > Meropidae > Merops > Merops nubicus. The sequence goes on along the minus strand of NW_008616886.1, from coordinate 7,242 downwards.
TTATCCACAGTCCGGGATATTGGAGGACTTGCCTCATCCTTCATTGCCTGTTTAGAGACCAAGTCATTGTTGCCAAGTAACTGAACATCCCTGGGGAAAACTGCACTTTCACCTCACCAGAATTGACTTTCTCTTAAAGCAGGAAAATATCAAGATACTACCCCAGGTGCTGCCATTTCAAAGAAAGATAAACACTGTGTTCTTGCATAATCATGTTGTAATCCTGTAATGCAGCCTACCCTAAAGATAATCTAATCTGGTTTATGAACAACTTCTATTTTTGCAGTGGGGATGGACCCACTTGTTGCATCCACAGAGCGAGCACCGAGTGCTCTGCAAATCCCAGGGCCATTTGCAAAGCAGGAGAAATTTCCATTTACCATTTTTGGTTCCTTTCTGGGGAGGTCAGAGACCACAAGGGGTGTGACCATGCTGTTCCTTCCACCTTGGAGAGCCAACGTAGGGATCAGATCTTGCTGATACAGACACCCAGTGTAGGGGCAAAGGTGTCTCTGTGTGGATTGGAAGTCCAATGGAGATTTAGTTAAAATCTCTTAACAGAATTTTGGCAGGGACCCAGCTCGTCAGAGGTAGGTGCCTGATACAGAGTGAGTTTCATCCCTCTCCAGACTACTGACCATATTTAGATCTTTGCTTCATTTTTCTAAATACAGTTGTGCAGCAGATGAATTGTGTGCTTGAAGTGTTGGCTTCCTGGGCTGTGGAAGGAACCTCACCCGGGTGTTCTTCATGGAGAAGCCATCTATGAGTGGTTGGTGTGATGAACTCCGTGAGGAGGGTGGCAACTCAGCCTTTGCAGAGTGAGCAGCCTCCATTGCAGTACTTTGACAAACATACAGAAGGATGGACAGACAGATACTAGTCCTGCTCTTCAGATTATAACAGCATGAGGTTCACCTTCATTCTCAGTCATTCCCTGCCAGACCAACGTTTTGTGTGCTACTTAATTCGTTAGGGAGAACTATCTCCAGTTTTATTGCCTGCTTTCTCTTCTTCCACATTAAAGAAATAAGAAAAAATAAAAGGGTGTTTTGAGCATCCCAGGGGAATATTTTCCAAAGACACAGTGAGTTTGAGCAGCAAACTCTTTCCTGTTGTCATTTTGAGATAGCTTTATGGATTCCTGCAGTTTGTGTTTATTTCCAGAGGAAGACACTAAGGTACTGACTGGTTCCAACGTGAGTAAAGCCCAGGTCCTGCAGACATGGGTGACACAATGTGCAGTACCCTTCATGATTCTCCCTGAGGCCCTGGTCACCACCGACACATCTTTCTGTCTCCTGGGATGTGGGGCTCCTATGTGTCCAGGAAGCTTCAGTGTGACACTGAGAGCAGGAGACCATGGCCTGGACAGATGGAGGATCAGGACCGTGGAGCACACAGCCCATCCCTACAGCATCAAAACAACCAAGGATCCTTCCCAAATCTCCTCATGACCATCTTAGACTATCCACAGCCCTCCCACAGAGGGAGCTTTGGGGACACAAGCTGGATAGTTGGGGAAATCCAAAAGGGAGAATGACTATCTGGAAGGGAATGCTTTGCTGGCCCACCAGCCACATTTTTGGCTCCTGTATTTACAAGCTGACTTAAAACTGAAGGCAAGCCAACGGTGTGAACCCAACAGAAATCCCTCCTAACAGGGACTGTGCTGGTGGAGACCACCTAAGGGAAGGAGGAAGCCAGGAGTGCCAGTGAGGGATAACGTGGGACAAGCTTGTATCAAACACCATCCATCAATATTTTCTGCATTGAAAGCATTTTACTCTGAAAGTTTCCTTCATAGCAGTGCACTCTGTGTTCAGAGCTGAATTTGTTTTGCTTTGGGGTCATGGCTCAGCTTGAAGAATAAATTGCCTTTGGGTGGACCCAGGAAGGGAACAGGGTACATAGTGTCCTCCTGAGTTCCCCCTTGTCTTCCAGGTCAAACTCAGGCAAGAACAATAAACAAGACCAAGGCTTGGTGCCTCTCCTGCCTGAATTCCCAAGGCACGTGTTGCTCTCACGTGGCTCCTACCTGAGAGCAGAGCTTTGGAGCGAGTTACAATAGCTTTAGTCAGTGCCTCCCTTCTGGCCTGCACTGCTTGATCTTATCTGACTGCAAGAAGAATGACAAAATTTCTTCTGGCAGAGGGGAAAACATCGGAGATGTTATGAAATGTGTTCCTGGTGCTTCCCTCACTCTGTGGTGGGTGGGATGATTTGGAAACAGGTTTTCCCTCTCTCACCTGCCTCCTCTCTTCACGAGGGTCCTAAGCCTGGCTGAAGAGGGTTGAAAAGTCTGTGGGCTCAAAATGTATGTCTTGCAGGCTCATGGCAACTGACTCTGCACTTGGGCTTTGGCCCAACTCATCTGTCAGCAGGGCAGAACACGATGGGGCCAGCTTTTCCCACGAGTGCAGTGCAGCTCCCTTCCCTCTGCCTGGCCCCAACTTGTTTCAGGTCAGATTAAAAGCTACATAAACATGATGCTGCCTTTTTAATGCATAGATGTGGGTTGATTAGCAGGGAGCAATCACTCTGCCTCTGGTTTCATGGCAGGGGATAAGGAAAGAGAGGGAGGAATGCATCTGAGGGAAGGAATCCACTCTGCAAGCATCTCTGTCTACAGGACAGGAGCTGCTCAGATACACAAGGTGAACCAGAGACCAAAGCAATGGTTGTGATTGCCACAGGAAACTGAACTTTTTTCCTGGAATTTGTGAGGCCAGTGACACTGACCCATTCATGGGAACAGCCTCATTTTTTGAAGCATGCCAAAATCCCAGTTTTTCCAGTTCCATCTCTGGTGCCCAGTGAAAGGACAAAGGGCAACAGGCACGAACACAGAAAGTTCCACCTAAAAATAAGGAAAAAATTCTTTGTTTTGAGGGTGACAGAACCATGAAGCAGGCTGCCCAGAGAGGCTGTGGAGTCTCCATCTCTGGAGACTTTCAAAACCTGCCTGGGCATGATCCTGGGCAACCTGCTGTAGAGGACAGGGGTTGGATGAGATGATCTCCAGATGTCCCTTCCAATCCCTACCATTCTATGATTCTGTGATCTCCAGTTTCTAGCTGTCAGGATGCTGGAAAGCTGAGATGAGTCCTTCCACCCTAATTTAGTATGCTGCAGACCATTTAAACTAAACTTGACATGGAGGTAAAGGCTGCAAAAATATTAATTCCAAGGAGGTCCATGAAAATAGGTAGCCAGAACAAAGACAGAGAACATAATGATGTCTCCACTGAGGGAAGGACTGTGCCATGAACTCAGACCTTACAAGGCACTTAAAGAAGTTAAATTAAAGCCTGAGGTGGAGGAAAAGCCCCACTGCAGCTCACAGACACTTAAAGTCCAACCACGAGCTTCAAAACAACAAATCCAGGCAGGTTCTGTCATCTAGGAACAGCTTGTTTAGCCCTGATTAGAATAAAATTGATTTAGAAATAATAAACTTTCCCTCCTACTCCACCCAGCTTAGGAACTGCTAGAGGCTGAGGAGGTCTTACATTTTCATAGATGCCTTTCACAATAACCTAAAGGCTTTGGGCTGCAGCTGTTTAGTCTTGTGGAAACATTGCTGGTTCATTTGTGATGATAAACACAATATTATTAAAAAGCTTTTCTGTGATTTGCCTACCCATAAATAATACAAATGTGTTGTGCTTACACTATGATTCATTTTTAGACCACTTCAAGGGAATAATCAAAGTTCTGGTTTCTGCCAGCGTGGGGAGATGAAGATGTCTCTCTCTGTTATTTTGGAGAGGGTGCATGAAAAGTTGGTAGTAGCAGAATTGGAAGAGCATGCTGAAGGAATTTATGGAGTCCTGAAGATGAAGCAAGATGATATTCAGAGGAAGTTTTAAGCCATATAAATGAAAAAGATCTGTGGACTTCACCAACTGCATGGGAAAGAAGCAGCAAAACAGCTGAGGTGTCATGGGAGGAGAAACAGAGTCTTCCAGATCTGGGCAATGAAGCTGCAGGCTAGGAGAGTCATTTAGTAGGCAATTATACAAGGAATCCCTGGAATCTAATGAAAAAACTCAGGCTCACCCACTGGATGGGAAGAGTGAAACAACTTTTGGAGAACACTGGTGGTCTCAGGGATAGATGGCACCAGTCTATGGAGAGGTGCAAAGGTTTTTATGTCCAATTTTGAGTCCCCGTGCTACAACAGATGGTGTGAAAGGGGGTTACAGCTCCTTTAGTACACATCTGGTAAAAAAAATCCTTGGAGAAGTGGGTAATGCTCCCATTCCTGGAATTTATTTCATTCTTCCCACCCCTGCTTATTCATCTCCTTCGTCCATCTAGTCCTCTTCTGGTTGAAGCTGGCTGGAGAAGTGACCAGCACAACCATCAAACCTCTTCTCGGGCCTTTCCTGTCTGGGAAGGGACATTACTGAGGATGTAGCTCCATCTTCTGCCCTAAAGGGAAATGACAGTCGTCTACCAGCATCTGCCTTGGGCCTTTTCCCTGATGCATTAAACAGATTAAATTCAGATGAAGTGTAGTAATGATGTACTCACACATTTTTCTCAAAAAAAAACCACAACCAAAAACCATGAAAACAATAAAAAACTAATTAAAATTTCTTTACATTAAAAATGCCACAAAAAAAAAAAATCTAGAAAAGTGAAAGATAACTCTCTATAAAGCTTTTTTACTGCCCAGATCTCCCAATTCATCCTAGAAAAGCCAGTTAACCTGATGTAGTTATCCAAAGTTGAAGAAAGTGCTGAAAAAGATGGCCCCAAATACTGTAGATTAACCTTACAGAAGAAATTTAGGCTAGATGGTTTGGTCATGGTCAGGGGGTTAGTTTTCACCTAGGTTCTGCCACTGAAAAGATAAGGACTTTGGGTAAAATAGTGTTTTTACAGCATTTTTTGTGTGTTGACCACAAGGTTCAACAGGGAGAAGATGACAAGCCCAGAGGGCAGTTTGTCCTCCTTCTCTTGGATCCCTCGCTGAGGGTTTCATGGCTGTCCATGAAAGATTCGTGGCTCTTCGTTGAGCCAAGTAGAGCCATGCAGGTCTGGAGAAGGGCAAAGGCCATAGGCAGTGAGTCATGAGCTGGGGCACTGCTGGTGGGCAGAGCATGCTGGATATAGAGAGTCACAGTATTAATCTTGCCAAGAAAGCCATCTGCACCTCTAAAGGCCCCAAATCTGTGACATGGCCCTGGCAGCACGATGCTACCCTACATCTTGTTGCAAGTTCACCATCACCTGAAGTCCTCTAGAAAAGGACCAGCAGACATGGACCAGTTGCAGGACTTGCTGGGTGAAATTATTTGGCCTTGGGTTTGGTTTTGTTTTTACATTTTTAATTCAGATCTGAGAACCATTCTAATCTTTATCAAAGATTAACTAATACCAATGATGTTACTAATGACACAAAGCCAGGGAGAGCAGAGGTCTTTCCACCAGCTCAGGAGGAAAATCTTGCTCAAGGATGTAACCCAGAGGACTTTGCTTGTAACACTGAAACAGATGCTTGGCTGGTTCAAACACCAAGCTGATATTTGTTTGCTTGACCCCTCATTCCCCAGCTCTTTTTTGCAATTTGAAAAGAGGTAGCTCTGACCCAATAGTGTTTTCACATCATAGCAGGAGCAACTCCCAGGAGATACAAGGCAACCTTTCAAAAAGGGTTAATGCAGAGGTAGAACAAGGAGCATACAATCCAGGTGTGGTTGTAAGAAAGTCCTCCTGACTGTAAAAGCAACCTAGAAAATATCAAAGCCCTGCTAAAAATCTAAGCCATTATCCTGAATCCTCTGAAACATTCAGCAAAAGGTGACCACCGTTTCCAGCATCACTGGGACTCCTGAGGGACACATGCTACAGTCCCATCTGGATTCAGTGGTGGTCACTGGGAATACTGGCATTGATTACAACAAAGGCAGAAGCCAGTCTGGTTTTGCAGAAAGCAGGGCCAGTGCATTGGTCACCAGAGACAATGGCAGCCTTTCTATCGACCTCCCGGGGCTCAGGGACGGCTCTGAAAGCTGCTCTTGTGTTGCACAGAAAGGGAAGGGCTTTGGGGCTGCAGAGCTCCAGGGATTAGTCCTAAACAAAGAGCCTTTCACTTCTAGGTCACTGCTCTGAACCCCTGCCAGCCTTCTGCCCGCGGAGTGCTGTCACCATTTGTGCAGAGGCAGCTGATGAATGAGTTTGACAGTTCTCAGCACGGTCCTGGACAGAAAATGTGGATGTCATTGCAGTCAGCCTTCTGTGCCTTCCTCTCAGGATCAAGGGAGCTCGTGAGATAGATCATTCTGCTGCTGGCAGCGTTCCCGGGTGCGTGGTGCCTGCTGGCGTGGAGCACAGCACTGCTTGACCTTTGGGGAAGGATGTCTCAGGTTATTTGGTTGGCCATTGATGTGGCTGGGACAACATACTCTTGCTTAGCACCTGGCCCAAAGGTTTGAACTGGTGATAAATCAGCTTAAATGGGTAAGGACCTGAACTTCTGAGCAGTCCATGTTGACAGCTACATCTCCTCCTGGACAATCCCTGTTGCTGTCTGTCTCTACCCCAACAGGTCTTGTTCAACATGAGCTGTATGTACATCCTTGAAGGGCTAGGTGATTCTAGCTTTTAGGAGGTTAGGGAGCAGGCCAGCTCCATAGCTGATGATCTTTAAGATGTTGTGCATTATTCTTTGCTCAGGCATATTGTAAACTTCCATGCTGTAGCCCTACTCCATAGGGGCATTGAATAATTCTTGTGGTCTTGTAGCTGGATCATTGAGTAATTCAGGCTTGTGGCCCACCCATCCTCTTCACTAGGAAGGGTTGGACATAGTGGTGGGACATGAAATGTAATCATGCCATCAGGAGGGATCACAGCCAGGTTATTGGCCTGCTACTGAGTTACTTTTTGGCTCCTGGAAGTTCAAATGTGTATTTTTGTCGTGTCTTCTGCTCTGGTTTCAATTCCATCCAGAATTTGCCTGTGCTAGAATCATCTGATTTGTGACACTAGGAGGTGAACCAAATGGGATGTGCATAAAATCACAGCAAGACTGTCACAGCTTGGGGCTCAAACACCCTGTGCCTTATCTGCAACACTACATTGCTTGGGGGTCTTACTCTTCAGCACCAGCTTTCCTCTAATGACAGAACCTGACCCAAAACATCATGATATGGGAGACTTCCAAGCATATTGTGATCCTCCCTCTCTGTCCCTGACAAGTTGAAATGGTGCCAGTAGGTAACCTAGAAA
>NW_008616885.1:0-16890 GCF_000691845.1 Merops nubicus | reverse complement strand
GGCCCCGCGCTCCGGCCGCACGCAGAGGGAACGATTCCGGGATTCTGCGAACAGCACGGAGCTGCTCTACTGCCCGGGCCGGTGCCGGCTGCAGCTCCAAGCCTGGTACCTCCATAGCCTGCGAGCTGGGCAGGCGGTGTCCTCGGAGAACCCCGAGCCCGTCGACACGCTCACGGCGGTCTGCGGCCGGGGCACGGCCGCCCCGCAACTCCTTCCCACGAGCAGAAGCTCAAAGCTCCTCCCCGAAAGCTCCGTGCCCCGCGGCTGATAATGCGTGGTTATAGTTGACAAACAACAAAAATAATGTTTCTTGCCAAATAAGGGTTGTGGGCAGGTGTTCTTGGCAGGTATTGTTCTTCAGATTCCAGTAGTTTGGACTTCGCAGCTCTTTAGTTTCACTTAGAAACACACCTGAAGGCAAAGAATGTCTGTGAGCTTTAAAATCTACTCTTTCTCCGAGGGTGCTGTAGCAGCTACTCATGCAGTCCATGTGTGAAATTTGAGGTAACCATACTTTAGCTGCACCACTTGTAGTCATCTGACAGTCATAGGAACAGATGCAGATGCCTGCTGATAGTTACTTTAAGCGGAAGAGCAAACACAGCGTTGTCCCAAACGTTATCTGCTGCAGAGCTATTGGCTTCAAGGAACTCGAGACACACATTCCTTGCACAGAGATGCTCAGTACTGGAGTATTCTTTACTTCAGAAGAACTTGCCTGTTCCCACTCCTGGGGACAATCAGGATCTCCGGCTTGAAGCAGGATCAGAGATTTCCCGATGCTGCTTGGTGCTGACAGTCATTCTTGTGACAGCATGGCCTTTGTTTATCACACTGACAAACCTAACAACTGCTCAAACTTGCTCCCTCATTCCTGCAGCTCTTCCATCCGCATCCCTCACCTTCAGAACCACACAGTGGTCCATCACAGACCCGGGCTTCTGTCCTTGCTGTTGTGTGCCTTAGGCTCATAAGTATTGCAAGCAGATCATTTTTTCCCAGAGCATTTACTTTCAGAGATGTCTGTATTACCATCACGGTTACTGACTTAGCCGTTTCCCACAGCAACAAGCCACATACCTTGTGCATCTCTCCATCAGTCCTGGGCTGTGGTGCCTGTCCCTGGACCTACCTCTGCAACCTCTCACGCTCGCTCAGTGACACAAGACCCCTGCTCAGCCTCACTCACGTCAGCAGCTGCCCCAAAACATGTAACATCAGAGGTTTATTCTGCTTCCAATCTATAGAGGTCTGCAGAGGAATTCCACTGTCTCGTAACAGAAAGACATGCTTGGGCCATATGTTCTCTGTAGCATATGCCAGAACCTTTGCCAAGTCAACAAAAACAGCTGATCCAGACACAGGGGACACAGATGTTAAAAGGTCTTGCAGCAAAATTACTCTTGTAAGTTAAGGAAGTGACCCAGATGGGGTCTGTAGCTGATTGAGTGCAAACAGAGACATGAAGAATGGGGGTTCTTTGTTCTGCTGCAGCTGACAGCTAACCATGTACCCAGCAGAGGTAATTAATAAGGTCAGCAAGTAGGTTAAAAAAATAACAAAAGGAAAATTTAAAGGGGTATCAGGCTCAAATTTGATTTGTTTTTCTTCTTGTGAGGGCACAGCCTGTTAAGAAACAGAGGGGTTTATATTTTACAGAAATTAGCATGGGCTAATGGTTCAGAATTCACTTGAGCTGCTGCAGGGAAGAAACCCAGGGGCAGTGAACACGCATCCAGCTGGAGAGAGCAGTGTGTGCTGAGAAGGAAAAGCATTTTCGTGATTGAATTCAGTTGGCTAGACCCCATGCTTTTTCTGTTAATTAAATTGTCTTCCTTGACAGGTAGGTTTTAGCCTGCTTTCTTGTGAAGGTGAAAGAACTGCCAGCTAAGGAGGTGATATGATATAGCAGTACAGGGATCCTCTTTTTTGTTCTTGCATACTGTGCTGTCACTGGGCCATAACTGCAACTCTGAGGCAATAAGGCTTCTGGTTTATGGTGTCATGAGCCATATTTCAGGTCAGAATGATTTATGGAAATGCTCACGTAAGGAGTAATGCCAAGCAAAAATCTTGGGTTCAGGAAAATTTGTTATTAAGATAAGTAAGCCTCTGTAATGTCTGGCTAATCTCAGATGAGACTCCAAGCTCAAGGTCTATATATGCAATTTCAGAAGGGAAAACAATCAAGAAGCATTTGCTGTTTTTTGTCTTCTTCACATAGGTGCAAACACAGCACCCGTGACATCTCCAGGTGCCTATCTGCACAGTGCTTGGCACACCCAGGGCTACCAGGTCAAGTATTTGCTCCAGGGTGTTCCAACACAACTAGAAACTATGTCATTGTTGTTATCCAGGGTTAATAAATTCTACAGGGCCCTCACATGTTTCTTTGTCTTAAAAATTATTACGTGTTGTCTGGGTGTAAACCCATATCTGGGGCTAAACCATAGCAGTTGTTCTATCACCCAATAAAAGGGGAAGAGACCCACAGGTCAAAATGAAAGTGCATTTAATTAAACAGCCAAACTACTACCAGTGCAAATAGAAAAGTTATACTCAGCCCAGTGAACGTACATCCCCCACAATCAACAGGCAGTCTTCAGAGCAGGATGGTAAGAGAACCTCTCCAGGGATGGGGAGAAGCAGGAAGAGCCCCATCTTCAGCAAACTTCCCCCTTTATAGCAGTGTGTTGTTTATGGTCTGGGATACACCTGTAGCCAACTGGGCCCAGCTGCCCTGGCTGACCCCAAACTGGTAAGGGCCTGCAGACCATGGCTGGCCTGGGACTCTGTCCCAGCAAAACCAGGACACATGTAAATCAGCTAGAAAATTATTAGGCTTGTATGCATGACTAGGTTTCCAAAGAATGAACCAGAGCCCTAAAGCAAAACCATTTCTTTCTCAAGCCCCCAGTTGCATTATTTCTCAATTTTGGCCTTAGAACTGTGGAGAGAATTGGCCTCCACTTCTGAGTGTTATGATGACCTGTGGTTGAGTCTGCAGGTACAGCTGCTTTCCAGAAACCTCAGGACAGTGTATTGGCTGTAGAAAGTATGGACCACCCTGGGGAGTCACTGCATGCTGCCACATCTGCCGTGGTGTTTGGGTCAGTAAATGTTTGCAGAGGTGATCTGCCTCACCTTGGGTGCACACGAGGTCTCTGGTTACAGCTCTGTCCAGCAGGGCTGGGCACTTTGTGTGGATGTCCTGCTGCAGAGAGCTCCCTCCCAGATGCACTCCAGCTCTAGCTCAGGCTGTACAAAGCAGCAGCGTTGTAACCATCTACTAGTTATTTATTGTATAAACAAGTAGGTAGCTCTGGTGTGTCAGGAAACAACACGTCTTGTGGGAAGCTCTAAACTGACTATCTGCCTCCTGAGTACTCGTGGCAATTTAACCCTTCAGCTGGACAGCAAAGGCCCTGTTAGTCAGGGCTCACAGAGAGAATGGTTGTTCTGGGTCAGGTATTGGAGAAGGCTGCTCTGGATGAACAGCTGAGCAGGCGTCAGTCCAAGTTCTCTGCTGAATACATTTAAGGTTGAGTCATTTGAAAGCTCTGTTAATAAATGCAGCAAGCACACTGAGTTTCTCAGTCTTCAGATTTGAGAGACACGATGAATTTGGCCAGGGTGATTTCCATCGCCTGATGTTTCATCCAAACCCAGTGTCCATACTGAATACTGTCCACAGCTTCACTGGCTGCATTTTGAATTTCCTGCTGCAGGTGTACAAACCATTTCAGCTAAAAGAAAAAAAGGTCTCAACTACGAATTCTCTGGTAAGTATAACTAGAGAAGCAGAGATGTTTGGTTTCATGGTTTGTTCAGAATTGTGGACTTGTTTGAATCAACAGCACAAAAAAGGAGCCACTGATACAATTGGGCACCATATTTCAGAAAATTAAAGATGCAACTTGATAACCTTGGTAACCTTGCACTAATCATGCCATGCGCTACTTTTGATTTGATTTTCAGTGGTTGTTTGGCACATGATTTAGTGTAACTGCCAATGAAGTAGCTCACCATTTGCAAGCAGTCTGACCTCCCACTGTACTGGTGCAGACTCTATGTTTTGTACAGCTTCATCATGTCATCTGCTTATTGCAGTTACAGTAATAATATGCAAGTTATTTGATCAATATAGTTCCCATGAACTTTAATCAAAAATGAAAAACATTAATGACAGAATAGAGTGCTAAAGTGTGCTGGGTAAATGGAGGAAAGCTTTTTAAACCTATCAGTTGCAACCACAGTGCAGCTACACTAAATCTGGGTGCTCACGAAGTACATACTCAGATTTCCACGTTTCATGTTTTTTGAACCTGAAAAAGACTCCAGAAGCTAATTCCAGTATAATGGGGTTGGGGGTTTTTTTTGTTTTTATTTCCACCTGGAATGCAACCTAACTTAAATCATTCCCTGTTCTTCTGGCGTCAGTCAGACAGAGGTCTAAGGAGACAGCTCTTTGGTGCAAGAGGTGTCTGGGTCTACTGAGGGGGCAGGAGAACCTTGCCTGCTTTCATTAGAAATCAGGAGGATGAATTAGAGTCAGTCCCAGATGGGTATTTTAATTGTGGCTGTGGCCGTCCCCATTAGTATTTCCAGGCCTCCACCTAGTGGATAAACTGCTCTTCTGTACTCGATGCTGCAATGACCAAAAGATACTTTTCCAAGATTTATTAGCAAATCTCGGTCCAAAAAAGAACCATTTCCAGAGCTGAGTGTGCCCAATAGAAGGCACAGTACAGAGGCTGGGAAAAACAGCTGAAAAAGGAACTCAAACTCCCTCTTTTTTGAGTAAATTGATCCCTTTATAAGCAGTAGGAGAATGTGGCACCTGTGGAGGGAGAAGTATTTCTCCAATTTTTCTGGGCACTGCAACTGATTTAATGACACCAGTGCTCTGCCCCTGATGATCCCTTCACAATATTTTTATTCCCTTGAATTGAAGCAGCAGATGCACCACTGACAGCATCTCTTGTCTCTCTCCCTGGCACTCTGGAGAGGCAGCAGACTAAGAGGAGAAGAGAAACAAATGCATGTCCTTTAGTCTCTGCTCCTTCTGGCTCTCCTCAGAGCAGCATCTGCCTGGGAATTCAGCTCTGGAAGTGCTAACGTTTCCTAGCCATACAAAGAGCTCTTTGGGTCCAGGCCAGGAATGCAACCCCTCCACTTCTAGGAGTGTAGCTGGCTGCACAAGGCTGGCTCGCTGATAAGAGCAGTTGAGAAGCATTGGAAAATGCATTAGTGCCTCCCCAGCCCCTTCCCTGGGAGCTGCTCCCAGCTGAGCACTCACTCCAGGCCCCCACCAAAGCTACACCACGGCTGCACTGCCCTTATTGCTGTTTACCTACGTAGGAATTCCATCCCTCAGGGGTTCAACAGTTTCATCAGCAGGACAGACAGATGTGAGGTGGAGAGATTTCTGGACAGCGTTACCAGTCCCATCAGCAACTAGTCTGATCAATGCAGACAGTGACACATCTGCTCAATGCTGCTGAAGAGTGAGCAGGTAAAGCTGAAACTCATGGGAGGAACAGAACCCACACGTTATTTTGGTGGAGAACATTACATTGTCTGTGCTGAGCTTTGAACTAGCCACAAAGATAGGACAGATCTTCACTTGTACAATAGCCTTCAGAAGATAAAATTCTATACAAACCCATGCTTATACTCCTGAAAAAGTGAGTTTTGCCATGGTAAATTTTAGTGCAGTCTTGAGCAGTAAGGAAATCCAAGCAGAAAATCTTCCTCTGCATACTCTTGAAAACTCCAAAACAACATTCTGAGGAAGCATTTATAAAATTCAGCTGATCAGAGAAGTGAATCCTACTTATTATAGTAATTTTCCTCTAATTTCCTTGCTCATGGAGTTGGGTAGATATCCCATCTCTAGCAGTGGCTCCAGGTCATGTTCATATGTGAATTTGGGTAGGATGGCTCAGGGATTACTGCTCGTACCTGTCAGTGTTCTCTCCTGCAGCAACAGGGACATGCCCTGCAACAGGGACTGACTGCTATGCTGCTGTCCAGAACATGCAGATTACTCTGACCTGTCACGAATTTCCTTCTTAAATTGGCACAGAGGATTGTAATCTGCAGCTCTTGATCATGTATTATCTTCTCCTGCCATCCCTGCTTGACAGGGCAGAGGGGTAGGAAACCTGAGATCCCACTTCTGATCAGCTGGCTGGGTCACAACTGGCTCCAGAGCTTCAGAGGAAAACCAAAATGTGGATAACACATCAAACCTGCAGTTCATTGCAGCCACAGGGAAATACTTTGCAAACTTAACCAATTTTCTGAAACATAAAATTAGATTGTTTATCTTAGCTTGCAGAACTGAGTTTGCTGTTATTGTAAATCGTAGAACCACAGAGTGGTTTGGGTTGAAAGGGACCTTAAAGATCATCTAGTTCCAAACCCCCTACCACAAGCAGGGACACCTCCCACTAGACAACAATCATTTCTCCCCCTAAATTCTGGTCTGTAGTAGCTAAAAAGATTGTTTCCAATCTTTAGCTCACTTTAACCAGAACAAGGCTGTTTTCCTTTCCCGGTGTTTATAATTTTAAATAGTCCACAGCACTAGAAAACTAGATTTTTGTTTCTAAGTGTGTATTGCAAGTTTTCTCATATCTTTCTATATTTTCATATTTTATTTTATTTTATTTTTGGCTGAACATCCTCTATTCTGTATTCTTCTGTGGTTTAAATATCACCTTCATTAAAAAAAAAAAAATACAGATGATGCAAAACACAAAACCAGTGGATGTGATTTGCAGAGGGGTTTGCTGGCATGGAATGGTCCTTGCAAAGCTTTAGGACAGCAGAGCCCTCCTTTTGCTCCCTGGTGCTGGGAGCATGGCCTGGCAGTTGGCTGGAGCACATCACTTGAGTCCCCAGCAAATCCCGAGCTGCCAGAGTCATCTGCCTTGGCAAGGTGAGCAAGCCAGAGAACAAGTCTGCTGCCCTGGTCTCTCCTTCCAGCCCACAAAAGCTTCTGAGATTTCTTAATCATCAGTGATCTTCACTGAGAAGGAAATATTTGCTTTTTTTTTCCTTTGTGCAGAAAAATTAGAATTATTATCCCAGAATAACCCCATGCTTAAGGCACTCACTGGATTGGGTTCAAATCTCTTGGGTCTTACCCAAATCAGAGACTTTAACCTTTATTCCTCACAGCTCATTTGAGCTCTATACCTTAAGATCATTGCATGTGGGGTTTTTTTTCTGTTTTGTCTTGTCTGAAAATTTTACTACCAAAGCTTGTAGTCCTGAGAAAGTTTGTTTTCAAGGAATCAGGAGGTTCTGATGAGAAAGTTGTAGGGTTTGGGTTGGTTGGTTTGTTTGCTTGTTTGTTTTTTAATTCCTTGGGCCCTTTTGAGTAGCTTCTTTTTCTTTTTTAGCCTAGTCCCAGTGAAAAGGTCTTTATGCAATCCTGCAACCTGTCAGTTCCTCCTTTGAATCCATAGCCACTTTCACATAAGTTTTAGCAGGAAGAACATTTCAAAAGCAATTGTATCTCAATACACTCCATGGAAATCAACATGTGGGCAGAGGACAGAAACCCATGTGAAGATCTGCAAATGAAAGACAAGTAGAAGCCAGCTGCTTAGCAGCTGCCCATTGGCTAATCAGCATGGGCACAGACCCACCAAGCAAGGTGGGAATTTTGCTCAGTGGAGATGTTAGCAGGAGCTTCAGAGAGGAAGAGAGACAAGAAAGGACCAAAGAAACCTCCTCATGATGAACTCCTGCACGGCCATGTTTTTAATGTTGGTGGTGTTTGTAAAGTTATCACCTGTAAGAAGCTGAGTGTGCTCCCTGTGTATGTGTTTGATGAGTTTCTTTTCAGGACATCAAAACATGGAATTATATGCAAAAAGCTAGCTCCACATCTGTGTTTGCTGAAGTCTGTCCTGAACTAGGTACAAATTTTTTCTTGAAAATGATCTATTGAGCCTTTCCCCCCCCACTGTTTCCACTGCTTTCATCAACAGGAGCAGAACCAAGTTCAGAGACTGAAGTGCTGCATGTTTCACCATGGTTTTTAGCTCCACATCTTCCCTGGGAGCAATGACAAGTCTGAATTTCGAGGAAGAACTTGCAGGAGAGGGAGCTGAGCATGTGAAGCTTGGAGTAGTATCAAGCAGGCAGCAAGACTCAGTAGAGTAATAGTTTAAAAGGCAGACTTTTGCATGACTGAGCCCTTGTACTGAATACACACTCAGGGTGGGATACTGTAATCTAGTAGTGTCTAGAGAAATATATCTTACATATTTTTCTTTCTTCTCTAATGTGAACATAGTTAGAAGATTTCCCAAAAGAAAATACATTAAGAGAATTACACACTCACTACTCAAAGGATAGCCAAGTGAATTTTGCACGTAATCCTTATCCCATGTTTGTAATATGTACTTGTCTGTGCACATGGCTCCACTTTTTGCCTGTTCCAGGACTAAAGTCTTAGAAACAAAATCTTCCTAAGAGTTTTTGATGCAAGGTTGTACATCCATAGCATGGTGTATTCATGTGACAGGAATTGTTTTAGCTGCATAATCAATGACAGTGTAAAGAAGACATAGGAACCTAGTATAATATTCTTATTTATCACCATTTATCATAATTAAACAAAAATGTTGAGTGGTTATGAAATACACATAATGGCCACCAATATATTTTAAAAACAACTTTTATATCAGTAGTTTGGAATAACAACTCTTCTGATTCTGAACAGGAAAATAAAGGCGTATCTTACACAGTTCTGCACTGTGGGTTTGTACAATAAACTCTTGAACAGCAAGAATCAAAGTTTGGGGTAATTGTGATAAGCAGATTTAAGAAAATGGGTACGTAGCCCAAGTGGTGGGAAACTTGCAACAGATTGAAGTTACAGCAACTATGTGTTCTGTAGTTTGGTTTAGAAAAATAGTGTAGCAGTTGTCTACATCTGGGGAGAATCTGTTGAGACTTAAGTCCTGTAACTTCATGTTCAGTGAAGTCCTGAGTAGAGAAGTGTATTGGAATTGGCTCCTTTTGTTAAGATTACCAGAGCTGCAAGCAGCCAAAAGGGACACTGGGACCTGGTCCATCTTCCATTCACTTCTCTTCAAGCAGATGTCTTCTGTTAGGATGTCCAGGGGACTGTGTTCTCTCTGGTTATTTTTGCTCAGTTTAATGACAGCAGTGAAGATGCTGTGAACATCCTGGCATGTGAAAGCAGCTCCAGTTGAGACAGAGATACTGTCTTCAACGTGTTTTCTGTTAGCTTCAGGAGAGCAAAACTGCATCAGTCTATTTGTGTATTTAGCTCACCCATATTGTCAGATCACATTTTGCTCCTGTTCTCCCTGTGGGATCCCATCCAATGTTATTTCAGAGTTTAGGCTATGATCAAATAGGAACAGTGTGGCATAACAGAAGGGTTTATTTTATTTTGGGATATATGTGTGTTTTCTTGTTGCAAACTAAGAGTTGACAAGTAGATGACAAATTCTGGATGGCATTTGAAGTAAACTTTCATTAAGCTGGCAGCGTCTTTATGTTTATTTTTGGTGGAATGACCTTTTGATGTGTAAAGGCCCTAGATGCTCTCTGATTAAGTTCTACTTCCATGTGAGAAACACTTTCAGCTCCGAGGACTTACATGAGAACAATTGATGAAGATATCTTTGGTTTTCTCACAGCCTCCTGCTCAAACTGGAAGATAACTTGGGGGAGGAACGTTCACTTGAAACATAAAGCTGAAAATGTAATTTGTTTTTTCTTAGTTACAGTTCCTTGTGCTCTCTGTCATTACAACCAGATGTTTTAGAAGAATTGATGGGGTCAATGAGATACAAGAAAAAGCAGAACTGACTCTTCTACTCTTCTGGGTTTGACCTGTAAGTAGGACTTCTTCCTCTTTGAAAAAGGTGTATGACGTTAAAATAAGAGAACATTTCACTTCATTAAAGTAAAAGAGCATTTGAGTGCAGCAAATTGAGCCTCCTCTGTGTTAATTCTTAAATTTTTTAACCATTTGACTACTCCTTTTCCATTGACTTATGCATCACTGTTAATTAGTTTACATTGCTCAGCTCCTATCCTGATCTAGCTCTGGTCTCCTACCTGTCTGCTGTGAGGAAAGAGCTGTGGGTATGTCTGTACATGTGTGCTTAGCATTTGCAAAATTCAGATAACTCAGACTACTAGCCCTGTGTCCTTGCAAATGTAAACATTTTGAAGTAATTAGATTTAATAGAGGCTGGATATCAAGACTAACCCTCTCGCTGCTGAAGTGAGGATGATGGAGAGCAAAAGAATATGGTATTTAAATCTTTTCTCCTTCCTCCAGCTTCTCAGCAGGGCTCTGACCTGTCTGCCCTGCACCTTGCAGCCTCACTGCCACTCTGCTGGATCAGAATAGCCCCTCGAAGCTAGCAGGGCTCTGACAAGCCAAACTCACAGAAGTGTGCTGTGCCCCAGATTTCTCCTTCCTTCTCACTTCTGGGAAAGCAGCAGTGCCAGAGGCTGCAGCAGCTTCTGCTGCCTGGGTTGTCCTTATTCCTAATTCCATGTTGTCCTCCTAGGAGAGCATGTAGATAGACCTCCAGTGGGCTAAGGTAATCATTTGGAACATGAATGTTTCTTTTGTCTCCAATAAACTCCTTCATAAACTGGTAAAATGCAGGTTCTGTAGAATAAAAAAAAAAATTAAAAATGAGGTGTTTTGGTTTTAGAGCTGAGGGGAAGACAAGTTAGCAAATCATCTCTGCAAAATTTCAGTGCCACAGTAGAGCTTCCAGACTTGCCGTAAGTAATTCAGAGTAAGGTATGCAAGCTAACAAGTTCTTTTAGATAAGCTGCTCTGACAAAGAGATAAATCAAGAGGCTTGTCCAAAAAAATTCCTTTGCTAGTGTCTATATGAAAACTGTTTGCAGGGAATGTTGTTGTATCATCAGCTGCCCACTGGAATAAGTAGAGTGGTGCTAGAAAACACAGATAACTGAGTGACCACAGATTGTAGATGTTGTCTTAATTTTTAATTTAACTATTCTATCATTTCCTAACTTCTTCATTTCATTCCTAATGCTTCCTGCCTTTTTTGTCAGTCATAGGTGTTGAAACAGAGGGCTGCTTACTTGGAGCATCTGAGAGATTTTGTTTGCCAGTGGGTTCAGGTGAGAATTGCTGTATCTTACTTGAAATTATATCACTGGATTGTCAGGAGATGGGAGATACTAAACTTCTCTGTAGACATCATTGCGTTAAGGGTGAGAGCATCACGTTTGCCTGGCAGAGCCCAAGGGCTTGCACTGAGGCACTGAGTCCTGCAAAGTCAAAAACATGTCTCAGAATTCTGTCTCAGAGCCTGGCTAAGGGCTTGCACTCAGGCAGTTTAAAAGTTAAAACAGATGGGCTTGATTTATTAAAGTGACAGATACAATAAGTTAGGAATTGAGTTGATGAATGCACTAGGTGCAAAAAGGATGATCGAGCTTGAGGTAGAAATTCCTGCATAACATTCGACACAGTTGGAGGCACAAGTCTTTGTAAGAGTGCTACTATATAATAGTAATGCTAGGAGAAGGTATACCAGATATTGAAGGCACAGTTCTTACCCAGAAGGCATCCCTGTCTTCAGTGGAGGAAGAGGAGTAGAGCCCATCGACCACCTCTGCTAGACTCTCCCCTGCCACAGTGTGTGGCCAGAGAGGTATTCCCAGGCTGATTTTTTTTTAGTCCTGACTCCCTCTGTCCCTCCCTTCTAGGTGGTATCTAGCACAATTTGGGTGTGGAGTTGAGTTACATAGTCATGTATGTTTAGCCTGTACTCCATGAGGCTCATTACCGTATTTAGGGGAGTAAACTTCAATATTAGTTTTGCCAATAATTAGGCAAAGATCTTCACTTGGACACTATGGTCTGCAAATTCTGTGTAATAGCTGCTTGTGTTCACTGGTTTAGACAAAACAGGACCATCTTATCACCACAAGACTCCCTACTTCAGCCATGTTTTTGGCCAGTTTAGCAGATCTCCACCCCCGGGGAAAGCAAAACAATCTCATAGTCACAAACATCTCAACATTTCTCCCAAAGCACACTAAATTACTCTGTGTTCCTGTCTCGCAGCCAGCTAGGCTGTTATCCCACAGACTTAAGCTTCTGTTTTCCATTTATAATACAATTTTTTTGAAATACAAATTTCCTGAAGCAGAAATTTAATGAAATAAAAATTTCCTGAAAGTTCTTGTTATTAAGGGATGGTTCATAAAAAAAGCAGAAAAGCACTGCTTTAGAGAGGCAACACAACACATAAATGTTAAGGGTTGTGAAATTATAGACGTGGCTGTTTGAAAAAGTCTCTTGCATATTCAAGAAGTGTTCTCAGGCCTCTCAGTATCAGCAGAGAAAATCAACCAAGCTGAACAGTTGATCCTTTCACTGCAGCACAAGTTTGACTGTCTTGATTGTGTTCATCCGAAGATCAGATCCTCTTATTATGACCTCATTCTTGGGTAATAGAGCAGCTATGAGGTATCATTTGGCTCACATTACACTCTGCCCAGGTGGACTGTCAAAACTTCTTACTTAACCAAAAATAATCACTTAACCCTGACAAGTGGGATCTAGTACCTGCGGTCGATACTCTGACACTGATTTTTAAGTGGAACAGTATGTTTCAATCAGTGAGGAGCTCTGGTTATAAACAGCAGGCATATTTATTTGCAGTCTTTTGGACAGGTAGGATATTGATTAGAAAGAAACATTTTGAAATTGGTCGGCCTGAACATTTTTTACACAAGGATCTTCAAAGAATGGGCTGAGGTCTCTCATGCTGCTAATACAATAAGTTCTGGAATAGTAAGGAAATTCCAGAAAATAGATTGAACATAAATATTGTGTCAAAATTCAGAAAAAGAAAGAAAAAAAAAAAAATTTGATTCATGTAGCTGTAACCATCTCTAAACAAATTAACAAAAAGGCCATTTAGGATTCCTCCTAATGGGAGACCTCATTGAGGCCTTCCAGTATCTGAGGGGGCCTACAAGAAAGCTGGGGAGGGACTTTTTACAAGGGCTTGTAGTGATAAGATGAGGGGTAATGGATTCAAACTGGAAGAGGGGAGACTTAGATTAGAAATTAGGAAGTTTTTCACTATGAGGGTAGTGAATGACTGGAACAGGTTGCCCAAGGAGGTTGTAGATGCCCCAACACTGGATGTGTTCAAGACCAGGTTGGATGGAGCTTTGAGCAACCTGATCTAGTGGGAAGTGTCACTGCCCATGGCAGGGGGGTTGGAACTGGATGATCTTTAAGGTCCTTTCCAAACCATTCTGTGATTCAGTGCCTGAATAGTGGTTGTATGGAACACAAGCCTAGTCAATAGTCCTTAGGGCATTTTTTAAGGAGGTAGCTGCTTTGGTTGATAAAAATATCTGCATACATAAAATGGGCCATTGTACTTAATGAATTATTGTCTTTCTGTAACACTACATGATATTCTGTTTAACAGACTAGAGATCTAGAAGGGCATTAAGGTACATATCAAACAGATTAAGACATGCTAATTAACAAATCTCAAGAAGTGCTTGTTAATGGGAAAAGATAATTTCATGGCAGTGTTTCCAGATAAATTCTCCTGGGATCAGGGCTATCCAACACCTTGAATACTGCAAATC
This sequence comes from Merops nubicus, assembly GCF_000691845.1. NCBI lineage: Eukaryota > Metazoa > Chordata > Aves > Coraciiformes > Meropidae > Merops > Merops nubicus. The sequence continues at coordinate 3,219 of NW_008616885.1, read as the reverse complement.
TGTCCAGCCTTAAGCCTAGTAGAAAAACTTTGCTTTCAGTACATACTTTGAGAAGATTTCTGAGTTAGTATGTAGTTACTTTACAAAGTGTTTCACTCCTTGGATGTTGATGTAATTAAATCTACACCCACTTTCTGTCTACAGGTTGCAGGGACCTTACATACCTCTGAAACTGAAATGAACCTTAGTTGCTTCTTAAACTTGTGTGAAGAAGAGAATTTTGGTGTCAACCAATTTTCCATTTTCTAGTAAATTGCCCAGCGATTTCCTTGACCTTGTTCTCAGCTTTGGGGAAGGTTCCTGTGACACTCAGGACTGGCACAAGGAACCGATGCTGGGTTCTGACCAAAGGCCTCTTTGGTTTCATGGCTGGAAAAGCATGATGTGGGTTAAGAAAATTCTTAAGCCTTTTTTGTAGTCATTCATTTTGGAGTCATTTGGCACAAATTATCTCTGTTATCAGCTCTTCATACCACTCCTACACTCTCAAAGGACTAACAAAATAAAAGCACCAGTGCTGTAAGTTTTGATTAATACAATCTGGGAAGCTTGAACTCAGGAAACAGTTTTTCCTGCACTTAAAAAGATATATTTTTGATTGCTGCATTAAACAAAAATACTTGTGCTGTCAGGGACATGGCAGTTAGGAGAGTGATGTACATTACTGGTGCTAGTAATGGGCACTGTAATGCCATTCTGTCTTGCAGCACCTCGTCTGTCACGCTGCATCATCTCTTGGAGCTGTGAGCCCTGGAGACTATCACAACACTCAGAGAATCCCTGAGATTTACTGCTGATAGGCCAAATAACCCAACATGTGAGATAAATGACTTCATTTACTGATCTGGAGATGCACAGATATATAGCACATATATCCAGACACGTATTATCTTCTGCCATGACCCTTCTCACTTGCTACTTTTAAAAAAGTTTTCCAGGCAGTGCTGGGGGGAGTAGGGAGAGGGGAGCAGAGAATAACGAGGTTTATGGGGCATGGAATGTAGGAAGTTTGTGTGAAACTTTATTAAAGCTCTAGTGCAACTTTTTTTAAGGGAAGAGGGGAATGACATTTAGTGGCCATTTGACTGGGGTTTGGAGGTAGCTGGTCATTTTGCAGATGGCAGAATATTTAAAATATTCTGGTAACATCATATTTACAAAACCATGTTTCTAAAGAGAAGGTGACTGGATTACGTTGCTGCTGTAAATCAAGTGTCTTTTCTCAGAGAAGAATACAGAATTAAATTATTTGTATAGATGTGTACTCGAGTTCCATTCCCTTTTTCAGCCCAGAGACTTTACCAGGAGGCATTGCTAATGTGCATGTACCACGCTGGGGCTGCAGCCTGCCGGGTGTGGCTCACACAGACGCAGTAGGGAACTCTGGGGGACCTACAGAGCAGTGCAGCCCCCCGCTGTGCTGCCAGTTAATTGGCAGCTCCCCGTGCGGGCACTCCCGGGTGCCACGCAGGGGGTTTGTTCAGGAGGCAGCTTTGCCTGGGTTTGTGCCAGGTCTCAGCCCCGGGCAGCTGCAGGGCGCTGTGCAAGCCCCTCGCAAGCGATACACCGCTGGCGTCTGCCCCCGCCACTGGTGCCTACAACTTCTCTCCTTGTTCTTCCCACCTTCCACGGCTGTTCCCGGTGGCAGTATCTGATAAAAAATGGGTTTGATCCCTGCTGGATATTGCAGATTCTTCCTACACACATCTTTGGCTATTCAAAACCCATGGTTGGAGTATTCCAGTAGTTCCTTATGTAGTCAACCTTCTTTGGTTTGAATATCTCAAAAAAAGTTGCTTAAGCCACCTATGTCTGCATCTGTGAGCTAGAATGGCTTCTTCCACAAGTGTATGCCTGGCAACAGTCTTGCATGTTGAAGTTAAAGACAGGAAAACATTGCTGTGTGAGCAGCAGGCATGAAAATACCAAGTTCAATAAGTATATAGGCAGTTTTCTCCACGATGTTGCTATTTTGGAAGAGGAAGACTATTTAGGAGTACTTGAATATTCAATATGCATGCAAATTTGATTTCTTCCAGAGTAAGAGTGCTGTGATTATCCTGCAGGAGCTGCACGTGAGGATACTCGTACTCCACCTACGCAGAGCTGTTCTGATCCATTTCCTCACTAACGATTCTTAACTTAACTTTTCTCTAGCTAAATAAAAAGAAAAGTTGCCATAAAAATCCTTCTAGTAAACAGGTTTTTTTTTTTACAGAACAGTTTAATGATGTTAGGAAGGATTTTTATGTTTGATGCAAAAGGGAAAGCACTTCCAGAAGTTTCCAGAAACCATTACTCAATGCCTCTGCTGAAATTGCTGTTGGAGGATGATAGCCCACAAGGGTTCTTTTTTCAAAACTACTCTGAGACATTTTCACCGCTCTGTTTTTTTGTCCTGAGTTCCAATTGCTGGCACCAAGTTCTCCTTTGTGACAGCACCTCTGTTTGGTGTTCTAAGTGCAAATTAAAGACACTTTCTTCTGTGCCTGCAATAGAGGTTGGTTTCATGGTCACAAATAAGAGTACCTTACAGTATGCTTCCTCTAAAACACCTCATTATGGTGTATGTGGAATGGGATGAGACTGACAGGCCTCTTTCTCCGCTGTCTCTGCTCTTGGTGAGCTCTCGAAGTGTTACACATCTCATAACAATCATCATTTTTACAACTGATACTGTACTTACTCGCTGTGGCATCTGCAGACAGCCAGGCTGTATTATTTGGTAGTGTATGTGGACAGTATATAAAACCACAGTCTTTGCTTGTGAATGTGACATGCAGTAACACTGTGTCAGAAATAGCGTGGCCAGCAGGACCGTGGTTGTCCTCTTCAGCTTGGTGCTGATGAGGCTGCACCTCAAATACTGTGTTCAGTTCAAAACAGAGTTGCTGGAGCGTGTCCAAAGAAGGGCAATGAAGATGGTGAAGGGCCTGGAGCATCAGTCTTGTGAGGAGCAGCTGAGGGACCTGGGGCTGTTTAGCCTAAAGAAAAGGAGGCTCAGGGGAGACCTTATTGCTCTCTACAACTCCCTAAAAGGAGGTTGGGGTGAGTTGGGGGTCCATCTCTTCTTCTAAGGAACACGTGATAAGACAAGAGGAAACAGCCTCAAATGCACCTGGAGAGGTTTAGGCTGCAAAAATTAGGTTAGAAAACATTTCTTCCCCGAAAGAGTTGTCAATCCCTGGCCCTGGCTGCCCGGGGAAGTGGTGGAGTCCC
>NW_008616884.1:61187-79437 GCF_000691845.1 Merops nubicus | reverse complement strand
TCTATGATTCTATGATTCTAAGTCTTAGACTTCAGATTCAACATTCCTCAGAGGAAGTATTGGTTGGGGTGTCATTATTGCAACCTCATATAAAAACCTTCCGCTTTTGAGTATGTAATTTACTGAATTAAGTGAAAAGTACATTTTGAACCTTTCACAAAGACCAAACATCCAGCTTCTTACTGTCTTATCCCACTTCCCCATTTCAACCTCTGTATTTTCCTGTCTTGCTTCCACTCATCTGCTCTCCTCATTCCGCCGCATACCGTCAAGTGGACCTTTTACAACAGGTAGTTTTGAAATGCTTAGAATTAATTGTAGGGTATCTTCAGTCATTTTTATGGATAATATAAAGTACCTTGCTCAAGAGCAGGAGAAAAAATGTGTTATTGAAAAAATTACAGAGAAACACTCTGTTTAAAATTGCTGAAAGTTGCAAGTGTCCTTGATGGACATTAAGGCAATCTGGAATAATATTCAGAAAAAATAATGCCTATTTTGAAAGGCACTGTTATTATTTCCTGAAGACGACCTAAATCACTGAACACACTGAATGATGAGAACAGTCTTCAAAAGTGGTCATGATTTTTATTTTTACCGTACTTGTTTGTGGAAGAATCTTGTTTAGCACCTACTGAAAACAATGTTTATATTACGAAGAAGAACGTGTAAGAAAATAATTGTCATAAAAATTCTGTAAGATTCAGGGACTTGTTAAACTTCTTTTTTTCTTTTTTTAGGACACAGAATTAAATATTGATTTTAAGTCACAACTTTTAATAAGAACACTTATAAATTATCATCGTTTGTCAAGGAGCAAGTATGCAAAGCAGATGATACATTATTTTTCTGTAAAAGGTATGCTGAACAGGATATGAAGCAAGTGTAAAACCCAGCTCAATGCATGAGTTTGCAACGGCAGCTCCCTTATTAGCTAATATTCTTACTACTTTTAAAGTACAAGCAGTTGTAAACACAGATGTGTTTTTCCACATGGAAAAAGAACATATTTATTTTTTTTTAACTAGCGTGTCTCTCAGATAAATTCGATAACAATTAGTGAAAAATTACTACAGTCTTGATAAGCAGAATATTTAGGTACTCAGTATTTACCATATCTTTCAGTTTTAAAATATTTTTAGGTTGCATTCGGTCACTTAGGCTTAAGTATACTTATTGCTAATTCTGGACCCCAAACAACAAGCTTGAAACAATCATGTAAGTTGTGTACAAGACCTCCTGTCAAGTTTTCCATATGCCATACATCATTTTCTACATGTTTGTTACTCAGCTGCAATACCTTTCATGAGCTTTCACATTACATACACATCAGCATTTAGCAGAAAATGCTGTCTTCGAAACTTACCATTTGCCACTCTAAACTTTTAAACTTTTTTTTCCTGATGTTAATTCCAATAATTAAAAATAAATAAAAGCCACATCAAGCATATATCCTTAGCATACATTCTTGTTAACCAATTCTACAAAACTTCCAGCAACTGAAAAGCAGGAAATTCTCTGGCATTTCTTACCATGTGCCCTACTTGTTTCCCCTCTCAGCTTTTCAGCTCTGATATATTTTCAACAACTCCTTATGCTGCTGTATGTGAACTGTCTGCAGTCAAGATGTTAGCTGTGAGGCCAACACATTGCAGGCCACCCAGTTAGCAGCAAAGGGCTACGTTTTCTTTGTATAAATAGTGGGATTCCCTTTAACGTCTTTGTTAAACTTTGAAATATTTTGAATGTGCATCTGTGTTCTAGGATATAACTTCAACATTTCACACATACATTCCTTGTTTTTTCTTTGTTAATAAGCATAGATCCCCTGTATCAGCAATTATGTACACGTACGACTAAACATGCAAGTGGATTTGCCTAAACATGTTTGTATTCCAGTAATATAACAGCTTTTGTGCAACAAATTACAAAAGATATAAATACCTCCTTCTAATTATCATCTGGAAGTCTGAACAGCCACCTAAGACTACGTAACTTTCTAATCTTTTAAGCAGTGACACATTTCCAACGCATATCCTGAAAGCAAGAAGTTTCAAAACACTCACTGCAGTTCCTGGTTCATGAGTTCAAATGAGACCTTTCCTACATAACTGAGAAAAAGCTACCCAAGACACCACTATTGACACAAGCTGAAATTGCCGTAATTGCCTCTCTTCAGGTAATCATCCCACCCCTTATAGCACCAGGAAACAAATCCTTCAGGAATCCTTTCTGTCTATGCTGCCCACCATATACTCCCAAAAGCTGATCAGGAGGTATAAAATGACATGATACACAGACATTGTATACTGTGCGTTTGTAAATTGTATATTTGAGATTTTTTTTTTGTGATTTGTGAAAACGGTTTGCTTGTGATACACTCCAAGGTATGTATTACTTGAAGAAGTAGGTATTTAAACATGGAAGAATACCACAGAAGTGAGAAGCTGCAAAGAGTAATAGCCGCCTCAGTCAGGTGAAATTCAGAGATGGGCAAGCAAGTTCTTACACCCCCAGAAAACTGGACTGAGCTTCCTAAATCTCAAAAGGGCACAAAGAAAACTGAAAACAAGTTTAGGAGCTGAACCCTAGAACAACAAAATGACTAAGATAGTTGGTTGGGGTTTTGGCTTTTTTTTTTTTTTTTTTGGGTTTTGTTTGTTTGTTTGGGGGGTTTTTGTTCGGTTTCATTTCAGTTCTATGACATACCTTGAACTGTATTCTAAAAGCTACTTTCCTCCACCCTGCCCTCCACCCTCCAAATTTATATTCCATTAAAACTTGTCTTTTGCCCCCATTCTTTAAGCATTCATTGTTGAAAGGTCTAGGAATATCTACATCAAAGCTCTGGATGATTCAGGCCATTGACATAAAGGGCAAAGCAAAATACAAATCCTGTTTTCATTCAGTGGTTGAACCAGTAAATAGGACATTAAAAATGGATCTGTCAAACTGATTTCAGCTGGGGTTTCTTCAAAAGGGGTATGTATCTGTGCTTATTTTGCTGCAAAATGGAAAACCTAAAAACTGGGGGGTTGGAGGGTAATCTACTTCTAGGATGACCTGGATCTAATTAATTCTCTTAATTGCATTATCAGAACTGTACTTCCAAAATTAACTTTAAAACCCTTTTTAAATTAAACTAGTTTAAACTGTTCTGGCATTTCTGAAAGGAAACACTTTATTTTGACTTTTTCAAAATGAGCAAATTGAAAAGAAATCCTCTTTATTGACTTAAAACTTTTGAGAAAAATCCAAACCAGACTGATACATGGCTTCAGTGTCCATGAAATTTCAGTTTTCTTTTAACTTACTACTCACTGAAATTTCACCCCGTTCCATCTCTAAGCACTGTAAGGGTGTCAACTATCAGACCATCCCAGAACACAGTATTTCAGTCTTTGAATATAATTTGCAAATGCAAAGCATCTCCATTTTTTACAACTTTCCTAGTCCTTGGAATTCAGGCTCACATCCTGTCACACTGTGTTTCTGGGGGATTTGGGAGACTCCATCTTGTATCATACTTGGAAGTGAGAGGTCTCCCATTCAATTACACTGTAAAGTGGTACTCTGGATAAACTATTTGAGTAGTGTCTTTTTGCTGTTAACACACCCTTCCCTCCTTTACCAATTCAGCCAATCATTTTCATGTCTGCTTTTATATTCTCTGACAATTTGATGACTGTTTCACTAGCCTCAATCAACCAGCAAGGAGAACCAGCTTGGTGGTTTCCCTAAGAGACTACTGCTAATATAGTTTTAAAAGTACTTTTGCTTTCTTCCCTTTCTCTGTCAGATGATTGCTTAAAAAGAAATGTTGGTTTTCAATTTACAGATTCTCACCTGAATGAACAAAAGAGCCACACACTGTTACCTTTCAAGACAAAAATAATTATCAGATCAGCTGGAGATGAGAGTTAGTTGTGTTTGGGTTTTTTTAAATACACAAAATTCACACACTCAAGTTTCAGTAGATGAGCTTAACACTGGAAAGATGGATTTTCTGGATGTCAGTAGTTGTTTCCATCCTACTTCACCCCCGTTTATTTTTAAGTAAGCAGATTACATTTTGTTGTTGTTATTACCTCCCTCACATTTGTTAAGAAGGATTTACAGCATGGGTGTCTGTTCTGATAAAAATCCACTATTGCTGGGGTCTTAGTAAATTACCAGCATGTTTCATATCAGACTTTTAATGGTTATACCAGTCATGTGCTTAATCTCCATGTAAACACTTGAGATTGATTTAAAAGGGTTAGTTTGGGTTTTGGTTTGGTTTTATTTTCCCTTAATGGGAATATTGCATATTTATGAAACCACATGTCATCATCAGCTCCCAAAGCATCTTTAATCCTTCATTCCTGATATAGATACTGTTAACTCCAAAATGAAGTTTGTGTTTAAGGATTTATAAGCAAAATTAGTCTTTTTGGTTGGAGACTAGTAATGCTGAGTGGGATCATCCTCACTAGATGGTGTTATCAATAGCCAAGGGTGGTTGCAAGAGCTGAGTAGGTACACACTGAAACAGTGCAACAATGGAAATCTGCCATGAAAAAGGGCAAGAGGAAGGGAACAAGTTGTGTTTGACCAAATGTATTAGTGACATGACAGTAGAGATAATGTATCTTTCACTTCCATACAGAACCACCCTGAAAGGCAAACTTCTCTATTATAATAAAACAGAAATCTTCCCCTGGTACTGCATGATTCAGTGTATGTAATAATACACAGAAAAGCAAGGTGTGAAAATTAAGTCTGGAGTCTGACTCCACTTCTGTGCTATGCAAAAAATGATAAAGCACATATTCCTGTAGTATGAACTTAATTCTGAAAGGTAGCCAATGATGTAAAAGAAAGTGTATTTCTTTTATTTCCAGTAAACAAACACTTATTCTTATACCTTTATATTTGCCAATGAATATTCTAACATGCTTTTCAGAGAAGGACTTAGGGCACATCTTAGCTCAAAAAAAACTTGCTAAAAATAGTATCTAATCATGTAATAAAGGATTGTACCATCCCATATATTCACAGATGCAAAAAAAAAAAATGGCATGAGTTAATTCCATCTCAAAATTATTTGTATCATATTCATGATATCATGTGCTTAAGGAATTTTTTCTGCATTCAAGACTATCCATTTCACACCAGCCCTCAGATATGAACCCAGCTTATGTATGTCATGGCGACAGGATGTTGGCCACTGAGCAGACACACTGTAAGTAGAGACACTTTCTACTTTAGATAGAGTACTTCTATAGCTGCCAATACATTTATTAAGACTCATCACAGTTGTTAAAATTGCAAGTAGGCACAGGAATAGAGTGTAAATAGCTACACACAGAAGAAAGATTATGAAGGGTCTTTTTTTCTGTTTTTGTTTGTTTTGGTTTTGTTGTTTTTTTTTTTTCCCCCCCCACTATTTTACAGGAGAAGAGGACACACATAAACAGACAAATACTTACTGCAAAATCATACAAGAAGACTATGGGACAGCCAAGATTAGAACCCAGAGCTCCTTCCAGTTCCTTACTCACAGGCTTGTTTTCTTGAGGTGTAAACCAGCATGTTTCACAGGAGAAATTGGGTTGAATTGGATATTAGGAAAAACTTATTCACTGAAAGGGTTGTTAAGCAGTGGAATGGGCTTCTCAGGGAAGTGGTGAAGTCACCATCCCTGGAGATATTTAAAAGATGTGTAGATGAGGTGCTTAAGGACATGGTTTAGCATTGGGCTGGCAGTGATATGTTAATGGTTGGACTTGATCTTAAAAGTCTTTTCCAACCAAAATGATTCTATGATTCTATAAAATCCTAATTAAAGTACGGGAGTAAACCCATTATAGCACTGGATTCAGGAGCATATTCGGTATTAGCAGCCTAACTTGAAATGGGTTTCACCTTTGAAATGTCTCAAATCTCAATCAAATCATTATGAAAGATGAAGTATCTTCCATTGTATTCATTACAAAAAAAAATGTATGTTGTAATGCAGCACAGAAAATTAAAATTTAAAACAGCTATTCAAGCATCATTTTAAATCTCACCAAATATCAAATTGGTTCATCTTTAATTGGATACCTACATCACAGCTTGCCACTTTAACACTGCAAACCATATCAGCCAGCCTTGACTTAGCCTGCAACTCAACTGTCTGTGCTGTACATGATGAATCACTCCCTATTTTGAGCTGCTTTCCACGCGTTGAAACTTGCATTCATAAATTCACATTAGGCAGTTAATGGGACAGGATAGGGGTTGCTATGGCAACAGTGTGATGTGCCCTATCACTTAAGAGAGAAAATGAACACTAGTAATTATCACCAAGCAAATGGCATTTTTTGTCTTTTGTATATGGTATCTTTTCAATGTTTAGTTCAGCTAATGAATGGATTTGTGACAAAGGTGGAATAAAAACCAACTAAAATGAGTTTTACCTGATCTCATACTAAAAGCGAGTCAGAATACATCACTGAGCAAAGCCCACAGGACTTAGGTATTTGCAAACAACATTGACAAGATTATAATGACATTAGGAAACTACAGCCCTGAGTTCAATTGCATCAGTTGCCATACGCATGGTGAAAAAGTCTTGTGTGTCAATTTTGCTTTATGTCTGTCGTTTAGATTACCTTCACATCATGAAGCCCAAATAGTCATGAAGAATGTAAAACGTCTACCTTTCTCATTAAGGCTGCAACAGATAACAGTCTGTATTGCAACAAAACGCACTGTCAGTGTTATTGCCAAACCCCTTTGTGCGCTTTGCTTTCCCTTCTTAGAAGGTCACACTGCCCCAATACCACCTCTTATATTTAAAGAGACAGGCACAAGAAGTGTACAGCTGGACTGATATTCAAAAATTAAGCACTGAGGAAGTTATGAACTTATGATCTCTATTATTTTTTATTTTACTTATTCCATCCATAATTCAGAGTCTGAAATATTTAAGTTAATGTGTTAAGGAAAAACAGATCTGTTCACATTTAAACTCTCTATCTTCCACTGTTGACTGCACTCCCCTTTAACCTCCAGGAAGCTGGAGACCTGGTCTTTAAACTGCTTTCAACATGTCAGCAGATAATTTGAAACTGCTCCTATTTTAATGGATGGTGAGTACAGCAGTTCCCATTTTTATCTAACACAGCCCGAAAGGACAGACTGCATTCCACTGAAACTGCCAGCGACCAATATATGGTGTGTCTTACAGCTTAAATAAGCACAGTGGTGTAACCCCCTTCTGTCTCAACAGAAAACTAAGATATTTAAAGAAATTTTGAAGGGCCTATCATCAAAGTACTCAAAACTTGAACATATAGCGCAGCTTTAAAATTATGAATTCTCATGATTATATCCTACATTTCCTTTTCAAGAGCTATGGGGTGATAATAGAGGCACAAAACCAATGACATATGTTTAAAGTTGAGACGGTGCAGTCATGACCTAACTTTACAGCCACTCCTATACCAATAAGCAGATCTGCCTCTCACGGGTGTGACAGACCATAAAATGTGCATGGAATTGTTTTTCTGTCTTTACAGGATCCCACTTTTAAAACAGCCTCAAAAGACCAAATTGAGAATTCCTGTCCCACAGTACCATAGCAGTCTAGAAAATATAGATAAAGCTCAGGAGAAGCTGAAGAAACAAGGAAAATGGTTGACTGGTAAGTAATATAAAAAGGAATAAGAGATTAAGGAGCTACCAAAAAATGAGCAGGATTGAAGGGATGCAACCAACATAATATTATGCTCCCTATTTATCATCATAAAATAAGAAGCTTATACACAGTGTAAGCTGTGACTCTTAAGTGTGGGGTGTGAAGGAGAGTTTTAGCTATAGTTTTGTTTTAAATACAGTTTCAGCAATATCTCTACAGGCTGGAAGAAAAACAAAAACAAACCAGAGACACAATCAGGTAGTCAGAGATTAACACACTTCCCAGCTTTCCCCAATATCCAGTTGACTAAAAAATCCTAGGATGTTGAGTCCTGTATATATACATATCGGTATATCCAAAGACTATTTTCCATTTAACCAGGACTTGCTGGGTCTATTAAGTAGAGCTTAGTGCAGCTCTTCTTTCCTCACCCCAAATTTTTATCTGCAGGCTTACAGGAAATCTTTTGCTCCAAATTTTAAAGCAAAATAACATAATGTGCAGTCCTAAAGCTGGCTGGGGAGTTAAGGGGATTTAAAGACTACATGTCTGATAAGTAATCTCAATTACATGACCTCGTGATCAGCGGCATTTTCTAGCCTAGGGTGCAATTCCCATGATGTCAGTGGAGACAGTTTTTGGCTCTAGATACTCTTCATTGTAGGCTCCTTCCTCAGGCAAATTATAATAGTAGGTTGACTGTTCTTCTGTGTATTTAATGATTAAACCACAGCCACTTAGAAAGGCAGATGATCTGAGCTGAATTCTAATGTAGAACATAAGCAACATTTTGTAAACAAGCAAGAAATAAAGATGTAGAGTCCCCTGTTTCTACATCGATGTAATCATCTCTCAGTGTAGAACTACATTGCACACTTCATTCCCTTCATAAAACTGAAGATAGCATTATCTCCATACTTCTATGAAAATGGCAACATTGTTGTATTCTGATCTGAGAGGAAGCATTAAGATTTACCACTCTGAAAACAGTGGTCTTAAATTAGCTACTTAGTCTTTATGCCTTTCTCACCTCAGCACATGACCAGTGGTACGCCATACTGTTTGGTCTTTTTCCTCTAATTGCAGAAATTTATGGTTTTCTCCTATAAATGATTTTACTAAATCACATAGCAAGTCCAAATATTTACCAGAGTTTTATCAAAAGCACAGTTACTCACATGTGATCTATAAAATACCTCTTCATACTGACCTCCAAAAATTTTGATTCCCAAAGCAAATATTCAAGCTGGGAGGGACTGTCTATTACACTTTTAAGAAACTGTGATACAGCTGCTATCTATCAAATCCAGACAGCCTGCATAAAATAAATTATCTAAACACTTTAAAAGAAAAATCACTGATAGCAATCTTCTTGCTAAACATAAAGTGTATTTATTTATACAAGCAATGGTTTTTATACTGCATTTTCTGCTGCTCATAAATTGTGAGCAAACAATTGAAGAATTTCTTTCTTCATAAATCTTTATTAATTTATTTTTTTTTTAAAATCCATTTAAAGAGCACAGTTGCCTAGGAAATAATGGTATAGCTATAAATAAAAATTATTAATCAACAGCTGAGAGTATTCTGATTAAATGTAGTGTCAGTGTCTCAGCAAATTTTTTTTGTGAATAATTTTGTTACTTTGAACAGGAAGTGCACTGTGAAAGAAAAAAGAATAATACAGAACAGTCACAACTTCCTTTACAAGATGAGGGGAGAGAAAGAGGGTCCCTGAAAACAGATATGCACCTGTATAATCTCAAAATTCCCTTTCTGATATAGCCACAGACACTTGTGAAAACTCACTGTGTTGTACTAGCAAGGTTTACATCAAACCAGGTGCTGCCTGACCTCCAATAACTAGCATAAATTATGGACTCCACATTGTCTTCTCATGGTCGTTTGAAATAAAACCTATGCATGCCCATGCCTGATCTAAAGTATCATCTTAAGACAATCTCAGAATATATCATGGATTCGTAAAGGTTGTTTTTAACATTTCTTCGTATACAGATCAACTATTTTAATCTGATTATCTGTTCTGATGTTAAAAAAAATTTTTTTTTTTTTTTTTCATTTTACCTCAACAGAGCTTGAATCAAGGCTGACTTTAAGTCATCTTTTAGCCATCTGGCTAAAAGCAAGGCATTTGTCGAGACCAAAGAACATTGTCCTCACTTTCTCAACAGTTCCTAAAACTAGGACACACTGGCAAGTGCCCAGATCCTCCAAAAATTTATTCTAGGCTAACAGAATCATCTAAAGATACTGTAAGTGTCTATTCAAAAACCAAAAGCAGAGAGGGCAGTAGAGGAAGAACAACCATTCAGTGACAACTGTTTTTTTTCTAGGTAGCGTAGTGGGAAACACGTCTGTATTACCAAATTTTTGTTGGATTCAAAGGGGCTTAAAAGTTAGCAGAAACATTCTCTCCTGTCTACAGAGCTTGGCAGAAACTGACCGGTATTGGTGCAAGGAACAAATATCTTTTTTTTCTAACACAAATTTTATTGAATTTACCTTTCTGGGTTTTTTTTGATTGTTTTGTTTGTTTGTTTTTGTTTTTTGTTTTGCTTTGTTTTTTGTTTGTTTGTTTGTTTTTGGGGGCAGGGTTGTTTTGTTTGTTTGTTTTTAGTTTAAACAACACTGAACAACATGTATGGGTTTTTAATTCCTAGCTAGTATCTTGACACGAGCAAAGTTTACACCAATGCAAGCACTTCTGAAAATCACAAGTTAATACAATGTTATGTATTATATCGTAAGGAAAACAAATGGAACCACTAAATAAGCATCAACAAACACACTTGTTTTCGAATGTAATCATCACAGAGAGTTTTGTGCCAATGCACACATACTACTATCTTGTCGCAACATTGAATGTGTATAGGGTCATAGAGGAGACCTTCACACACCCATGTGTACTTTTATTTACATAACAAACAAAACCCCAGTGAGTTTAAGGGTACTTATCAGAGCTACAGGTAGACAAATGTGCACAGAGCAAGCATGTGCCCACAGTACAACTATATTCCAGCAAGTGCATATCCGAAAAATTGCATGTTTTTAAGAAGAAGTTAAATACTATCAGTGGAGAGACTGAAGAGTAAAAGATGCAAAAAGCAATTTCTACCTCTTTGTTAGACTCAATTAGCCTACAGAAAAGAAGAAAATAAATTATCCTCTCTCCATGATATCATTAGCATCACATGCAACACAAAACTCAACAGGAGTCTAAGTTACTGATTCTGACACTTGTACAATACTTAGAAAAAAAATTCCACTAAATCACATATTTCATAGAGCATAAACAATATGATAAGCATAAACAAGAGATAAATGGATAGCTTTTGTCATGTAGGAGCAAGTATCTGCATTAATGCTCTCCATCCCAGAGGTTTCCTAAAAGTTTTGAGATTGTCCTAGTGTGCCTTTTATAATCAAGGATAAGAAGTATTAAAAAAAAAAAAAAAAAAAAGCACCTCTCTGGGATCAAGAGATCAGCTACAAACCTATTTAAGCTCTTAGAGCTTCTCAGTGGCACACTAAACTTAACAGAAGAAAAAAGGTGTAACAAAACAGTTGGATTTTCAGCCTTTCCTTAATTGTATTCAGTGAAGGAAGGGGTTAATTTGTTTAAGGAATGTGGGTGGCTCTGCTCTGTAGGAATCCATAAAACCCATACACACTATATATTTGATTCTTGTCAAAAAGATTGCTGTATGAAAACACAGAGTCATTTCAAAATGACACTAACTGCATTTAAGCAGGAAAATAAACAGTCGGTACAGACAGCACAGGAACTTGCTCTTCAGAAGCAGTAAAATGTCCTTTGACTTAATATGCTGCCTTTCAAACAATACTGAGCCACCGGTATTGTTGAAGCCTGTAACCACAGCAGAATGGAAATGGCTGGCAAAGTGAGACCAAATGTTCCTGTAAAAATAAAAGTCATAGCCTTGAAGGAAAAGGGGCTTTTTAAGAGGGACAGTTGATTCATCATGGGTGCTTACATAAAACTAACATTTAGAGAGCTTTTGTTACGTAAAATAAGTGCCCTATTACTCCCACCTCAGCCAAATTCTGGGATTAAGCAACACCTTACTCTGAGTAAATTGTTCCTGAACAGTACAGAGCGTAGGACATGGCTCCTGAAAAGGACTGCACGGTTTAGCACAGGACCTATCAGCCCTGTTTCAAGGAAAGGATGTTTAGGAACAAAAGGTTGAGTAGGAGACAATAAAGGAAAGGACAGAGAGAAACAGGATCGAGCAGAAAGACTGGGATCCTTGGAGCCTTAACTGGAAACCTGTAGTACAAGAGGAACACCTTCATCCCAAAACAACTGCTCTAAGAGGGAGGGAGAGAGAATGGGTACCTTAGACTTCCAGCCTTCAGCTAGGGTAGAGAGGGTCTGTTCTGGAGCTCTGACTCAGCAGCTGAGTGGCTGCCTTGCTGCTGGAGCAGACTCAGGGGGCAGCACCACCACCTCTGCCTTCAGGGAGATCTGTGCACTGGAAATCTTCCCTGTTCATATGGACCAGTGACTGATAATGCTGGAAAAGTTACGTTTCTGCACTGTGCATGTCTCATTCAGCACAGGGGATCTCCAGGCCAGTTTAGGAAGCTTTACCAAGGTGTCTTTGCAATTCACACAGATAATCCCATACAGATGCTGTCTACTTTGTTGTTGCTTCTAACACTTGAAAGGGTCAGGCACTCAGAGATGCTGTGGGAGTCTGGGGAAAAAAAAATGTTTAGGAAAAAACAAGATAGAACTTAGGCACCACTAGGCTGCAAGACACTTCATGTGATATCTAGGGCACCCCAGAACTCACATTGGCAACTTTGCAGGTCATAAACTGCAAATCCAGAATGAGCCAGTACCCCACGAAGGTTACAAGAGAGCACTGTACCAATGTGTTCTGTTTTCACAGTGTGCCATAAAATAAGGCCTTGCTTACTTGTGGTCATTAAAGAACAAACACACTTCTGAAGACACGTACTGTATTATCGTAGTTACTTTCCTTTTAATCCATAATTACATTATGGATAAGGGATGAAACAAAAAGAGCTGTTGTAAAGCTCTCCCCTCTCCTGTGGTAAAATCTTAGTATTTGGGGGAGATGTGGGGTGGAAGAAGACTGCGTCATTTACTTCTATCCCACATTAGTTCCTCTTCTCCCACATCAATCATCTACTTGAGATTGCCATATTTCATTGGCTCTGGATACAGTCCCAAGTAGCTGTAGGTGCATACTTGAGTTTGCATGTCCCTGGTGCCTCATCCAAGAAAGCTGAATGTAGGGCAGAGACATGGATACTGACCGTGCGGTTATCCAGAAAGCATGTACATTGGAGGCAGTCCGGATGTGAGACCTTTCAGTTATCAGTGCCACCACTCCTGCCCTACAGACACCATCGTTCTACCGGGGGCAGCAGAGCACAGTCCAAGTGGGCTGCCTGGTCCTCACCCCGGCCGTCAGCAGCACAGACTCTGCAGAGACCTGACACTGCTGGCTGCAAACGGCAGCAGCTGATGCCAGGGCATTGCTTGTCTTCTCTTGGGTTTTATTTCCCTCTCTTTCTGTTACATTCCTTTTCATTACTGTTCCTGTTATTATATTTGATTATTATATTGTATTTTAATTATTGAGCTGTTCTCAACCTGTAAGTGTTACTTTTTTTTCCACTGGTCTCCTCCTAATCTCCCCTCCATCCCACCGGGACAGGGAGGGGAACAAGCGAGTGGCTGCGTGGTGCTTAGTTGCTGGCTGGCATTAAACCACAGCAACATTCTGCTCATGATGCCCATTCACAGCACAACCATAATTGCATCTTTGGTTGTTTGCACAGGATAGCAACCCTGTCTGCATACTATGTGGCTTTGTCCTCCTGCGTCCAGTAATCACCAGGTTTCCTTAGCCTGTATGGGATTGAGAGCCCCTCAACATTAGACACAAGTGTTGACTGATGACTTGCATACATGGGAATAAACAAGCTCTATAAGTATTTTCTCAATATAACAGAACACTTTTCAAGAACATTATTTACTACAAAGGCATACCCTAATTCTGAGGTAAATCACACAGAAAAACCTGAAATACCTGAAACTATAGCAGAGTTATATTTTATAATATTCAGATTTTGCAAACGTAAGTAATCAGCTTTAAAACTCTCTGATGTCCTACATGAAGTCCATGCTTTCTTACCCTGTAGGAACAAAGGCTCTGGAGAACAGTGTAACTTCACAGAATTAGACCTTCCCAAAAGGGAAAGGGTAGAACATCCCATAGTTACTGGAACATAAATTGGTTAAGAAATATAATGCTTATAGAGGAGCAATGAAAACTTTCCATACAAGTTTAAAATGTACCCATATCATTAAAACCAGTTACATCAGTAGTTATAAAACATCACCCTGCAATTCAGGCAGTAAATGCTTCTCCATATGGCTGCAGGACATGACCTGTTGTCTCAGAAGTCTATGAAAATTGATACATTTTCCAAAAAAAAAAATTTAAAACAACATGCCAATATCATTAAACATATGTTTACAGCCTTTATCCTTAGATTACTTAGCGTTAATTACAATCCTTATCAATACATTTGTTCACAAGAATGTTCATGGAAGGCTATAATGAAAAATATCAGTAAGCCTAAACATATCTCTTAAAAAATTTCATCAAAAAGCCGTTGACAGTTTGGGAATCTCCACATAGTACTAGTATAACCCGAATAATAATGTTTTAGATGTCTATATAAAATAACTTTTTAATATTTTTAAGCACATAAAATTCATTTAAAACATGGAAACTTCATGAACCACCAGAAGAAATTCTAATATAGCATTCAAGAAAAAACACAATTAAAACCCTTCAAACTGAAGGTAGTATCTTTGCAACAGCTAAAATAAAATCCTATTAAGTTATTTGCAATAAAAAAAATAAACAGAAGCCTTGGGAAATACTACACAAAAAGTATAGGAGATAAAATGGCCCTTTCATGTTCTGATTAAGGGTCTGTGGGTAATGATGTATTTGTAAGGCAAACATCTCAGCTGCCAGATAAACATGAGAAATGTTCATAATTTTTAAAAAGATATGAAAGCAGTAAAAATAAATCTTTTGCTTGCTTTTAGTTTGTAGTTTGTTTCTTTAATAAACCAGAGATTTTTGAGGTTTACATAGAGACAGAATGGCAATATTTGTATGTGAATACCTGAAAGCTATTTCCTCAAGTTACAAACTCCAGATGTATCACAGAGGACCCATTGGTCTCCTTGACTCTTGGGGACAACAATCAGTCTGTCAATGGCAAATAAGAATGGAAATGTATACAAATTTTTTTTCAGCTGAAAGACTTTTTTTACTGTTTGGAAAATACTGTGATGCTTCTAGCTCACAGTGATCAATTTCAGAGAATTCTCTCCTGCTGCAGAATATAAAGCTAATTTGCTTAAACTTGTGTATCGATTCTTAATAAAGGGGTTTTTATAGGGGTTAGTCATATCAGTGGGCTTTAACGTTCAAAGCGGTAAATTTGGATACAATGCTCCATTCACCAGCCTATGGTCTAGACAACTATTACAACAGGACTCAAATAGCTGTGCATTTCTGAATTGGAAGAGAAAAATTAGAGTTCAGATGAGATATCCAAAATTCCTGTAATAAGGTGCCTGGCACAAACAGCACATATGGGTCAGTACCAAGGGACTTTTAGGAGATTTTGATGAATTTATGTCAAAGAACCAGTTAGTAGGATCTCACTCAGGAGAGAAGCTCTCTTCTATTTGATATCGACAACGCTTCTAGAAAGAGGACTCATACCTAACAAAAAGAAAAATATGCATTGAATTTATCTTGGGAAATGACCTTCATCTGTGGCAGAATGTACTTTGCTGAATTGATGGCATAACACTGGACATAACCTGGGAAAAATTCCCAGTTGGACAGTCTCATCTGACTCAAATTGGTGATACAGAGCAGATACAATAGATGAATAGTGTCACCAAGTCACATATCTAAGGAATAAGGCAGAGAAAACAATAGTAGAGGTTCAAAGCTTGTTCACAGTGAGACTGGAAAACTGGCATTGGGGTAAACAGTACAGAAATACCTGGCAGATAACACTGTACCTCTTCTTTGAACATTTTAATACTGTACTGTAAAAACGCAACCATTTTGGCTTTCACATCAAGAGCTTTCCTGGGGGAAGTCAGACATGGCTTTAAGTTAAGGAAAAAAAAATCAGTCTCAGTGGCTGATCTCTTGTTAGGGTTTGTGAAGCAGTAGCCACTTGGTTTGAATGTGCTTGGCAATAGCAGCTCTACCCAGCATTGTGAAAAAGACTGAAAGTGTGATTTGTGTTTTATCTTCTGCGTGTTGCTGGAGTTCAGTGAAAAATGTACATAGACAGAAAATGCACATGGCAATAGGAAGAACCTGAAAGCAGCACCATGAGAGATGGTTGATAAATTTGTATTTGCAGTGCTGAGAGCTGGAGAATGCCATGAGTACTCTACTGTCATTATCATACAGAAAAAAAAAAAAAAATAAAAATTACTTAAGATGAAATGAGGAAAATTCCAGGTACAGATTCCATTGCAGGCCAACATGTAAGTACATTAACATGTAGGTTCATCAGATAGCTGATGAACAAAGCACCGTGACAAGGATTAGTTCTATTCAGGTGAGAAGTGCATGGGGAGGTTTTGGTTTGTTTTTAATTTGGAAAGTCTAATCATAACCCTTCCACATTTTTAACACTTATGTCTCTTAGATGCTGTCACCAGAACAAAGATACAACTCTACAAAATTAATGTTCCCCATTGCAGAAATCATTGCAAATGTTGCCCCCTCTTTAACTGGTACTCTGCCCCTGCAGTGAAAGTTTGTTACCACCTTTATCACCCCAGCTCCATTATGCACATCGAGCTTCTGACAGACAAATTACTTGTCCTCATTCACTAATAAATGGAGCACCCAGGTTTCCATTTACCAGTCCACAAGTATAGATGATGGGACCCTGACCTTGCCAACAGAGGCAATGTTTTAAGCTGCACAAGGGGTAGCAGAAAGATCAGGAAGGGCTGTGTGGGAACTCTGGTTCAATAACACATGACTGAACATGAGATCAGGATTACCCCATATGTTTCTCAAACAGCTAGATCTTGGTTTCTGTGCCATCACTTGTCTTCTCTTACTTAACATTCTTTTGCAATGAGATGAGACTGAACATCCATCCTTAGTGCCTGTGACTGACTTCCCTAGCACTCAGTGTCTTTTTTCTTCACAGATGCAGGACTCTGCAGGAACCACATCCTGTTCCTTGTCCCCAACTTGAAGACACCCAGTCAGGAAATATATACTTATATACACATAGACACATTAATTTCCTTCTTCCTTAGGGCTGACATTAATACATTATCATGGTCCTGGGGAAGGGAGCTCTTGTCGGATCAAAGTTATGGTAATGTTCAAAGTTACTTAAATAAAACAAATGTCCAAACTAAAGGGAAAAAACCCTTCCATGCAGAGAAAGGTGGAAGAGTAGTGAGGTGAGGGAGAAGCCTCTGTTAAGGGTTTCTTCAGACACTGCAAACAGAGCTCCTCTGTATGCGTCTCATTTTGTATGGTTGGCAACAAGATGGAGTAGTACCCTTGAGGGAGAATGGGTTCTTCAGTCTCTTCTGGGAATGTATAAGGTCTATTCATGTCCCTGCCTTTCTGTAGGGGATTTTTGTGGGTTTGCTTTTTTTGTTTTGGTTTGGTTTTGGTTTTTTTTTTGGTTTGTTCATTTGGGGGTTGTTTTGTTGTTTTTTTTTTTTAATGGTGAGAACAGGACACAGCTGTTCCATTTGTTCCATAAAGTGTCCCCTCCACATAATCATTCAGGCTGGAAGAGACCTCAAGAGACCTCTAGTCCAATCTCCTTCTCCAAGCAGGATCTGCTTAGATCAGGTTGCTCAGGGCTGTTCCCAGATGGGTCTGGAATATCTCCAAGGACTGCTTAAACAGCTTGTGCAGTTGCCGTCTCTTCCAGTACTTGCAGTGTCCTCATGGTGAAAAAGCTTTTCCTTGCAACAGTGCAATTTCTCTTTTCTCAATTTATTCCTGTTGATCATGGCGGAAAAACAAGAGGCAAAGCCTGGTCATATCTCCTTGGTGACCTGCTGGTAGGTGCTAAGGGACTGCTGTTAAATTCTCCCAAAGCCATCCCTTCTCCAGACTGAGCAAGCCCTGGCTCTTTGGCCTGTCATCACAGGGTAAGTGATCCAGCATCAACAATCATGGTTGCACTCTGCTGAACTCTGCGTTTGTAGATACCTTTCCTGTCTAAGGAAGCCCAAAACCATAAGCAGTAATTTAGATGGGATATCAGGAGTGCAGAGTAAAGGTATAACCACTTCACTTGATCTAAGTTACATATCTCTTTACACAGCTGAGGAGACTATTGGCCACCTTTGCTTTCAGGCCGATATTGCTGGCCCATGCTTACCTTGCTGACTACCACAGTCACAGTGGTTTTTGTTTTTTTTTTTTGTTTTTTTTTTTTTTTTTTTTTTTTTTTTTTTTTTTT